>NC_090746.1:75905522-75940522 GCF_036898095.1 Palaemon carinicauda
ACGTTTTCTTGGTCTTTTTCAAAACACACACATAAATATACACCCACACGCATATATATATATATATATATATAGATTATACATTATCAAATGAAGTTATACTCCAAGAATCTTAGGTTTGTCCGCCGTGAAATCTTTAACCTTTTTTTCTCCAACATTCGCACAAAAAAGAGAACACACCCAAGTCCTCGTAACTATATAAATTGGAATTTCAGGGAAACTCTATCCCATTTCAAGTTTGCAGAATTTCAACAACTTATAATTAAATATTATTTTCATTGTTATTATCTATATCATTTTTTCGTTCGAAATTTTTCTGTTCTTCATAGTGTAAGGACTCATACTGTATTTCAGAAAGGTAATGGAAATAAAGCAGTGATGTCGATACCTATTAACAGTATATATATATATATATATATGTGTGTGTGTGTGTGTGTATGTGTGTGAATATATATATATATATATATATGTATGTATGTATGTATGTACATATATATATATATATATATGTATGTATGTATATATACATATATATATATATATATATATGTATATATATAATTATTAATTTAATAATGGCTAAGCTACAACCCTAGTTGGAAAAAAATGGATGCTACAAGCCCAAGGGTCCAACTGGGAGAAATAGCCCTGTGTGAAAAGGATAAAAGGAAATAAATAACTACAGAAGAAGTGATGAACCATTAAAATAAAACACTTAAAGAACACTAGTAACATTAAAATTGATCTTTTTTATATGGAATATAAAAAGAGACTTATGTCTACCTGTTCAACATACAGACATTCGCTGCAGGTATATCTTTATAAATAGGATACCCAAAAACAATCAAACTTACAACAATTTTTCATACAATGAAAGGAATGATATAAAAGTATCTATCGGAACAAAAAAATAACTTTTATCATGATTCAACAAATGTAGATTAAACTTATAGCCTCGGTCAAAGGAAAGCTTAGAAAAAAAAAAAACAATTAAAACTCTGCGAGAAATGTCAGAGAAGAAAGTAATGCCTTTACTGCCATATGTTTTTAAAAAGCAACATAGGAACGTTGCTGGCAAAGAAAACTACAATAAAAGCACAAGGGGGTTTTTATCTGTTAAATTTATTTTCCTGACGTGGAATGAGAGAGAGAGAGAGAGAGAGAGAGAGAGAGAGAGAGAGAGATAGAGAGAAGTATCTTGCTTAAAAACACCAAGTTTTTTTATCAATATAAAGCGCAGGAGGAGAGATAAGGGATTTGTTTCCAAAGAAAACCCTCTTTCAGATTAACATATTGTGAACACATTTTACGGGAAAAATGTCATAATTTTACCGTAAAAATGAGAATTTCGATATATATATATATATATATACATATATACATACATACATATATATATATATATATATACTGTATATGTGTATGGTACCATCCCTCCAATCACTGTCTTATGAGCATTGATCTTTATGACTTATATAAGCATATGAATACTTAACCCTCTCTGGGTGAGGATACCTTAATGTGAAAGGGTTTGCGTATTGTCATGATCAGCAAATTTCTATCTGTTAGGACCACCCATACTAGGTTGGTTTCCTTTAACCGATCAGAGGGAAATCTCCCGCAATCACCAATTCGTACTGGCCAAACCCCAGACATGAATAAAGATATGTCGGTGGTCTTTTTCCTGCAGTGGACTAAAAAAAAAAAAATTCAACTTTCCAGTAAAATACGTTTTTATTCTTACACGAAGGATGGAATGATATTAGCAAGACCAGTAGGATATTAGGCTTTAAAAAAAAAAAAAAAAAACAAAAAAAACAAACATGAATCAATTGTAGAAATTATTTTGTGGACCTACCTCTTCTTTGGTAGGAATCCTTATTATTCGAGCTAATTCTTATATGTGCGCCCACGTTAAATAAATAAATAAAAGAAAAAAAATGACCAAGCGCATATCGACGTGACCAAGGTAGCCCCTCTCAAAATCATTGACCGGAAAAACCATATCCGTTGGGCACCTGTTAATTAAGTAAATGAAAAAATACCTGCCCCTGCTGAATAATCTGACCCTTTCTGCATATCAGAAATATTATCTCTCTCTCTCTCTCTCTCTCTCTCTCTCTCTCTCTCTGTCTCTCTCTCTCTCTCTCTCTCTCTCTCTCTCTCTCTGTATTTTAACGTATTAATGAAATATGTGAAATGTAAGTTACATCTATTCATTTTAATGAAGCTTAATGCTATTATTGATCCCATTAATTCTATATATATATATATATATATATATGCATATATATATGTATATATAATATATATATATATATATAGAGGAGAGAGAGAGAGAGAGAGAGAGAGAGAGAGAGAGAGAGCAGAATTAAAAGGCAGATTATAATACAAACAAGTTAACTATCTGCTAAAAAAAACTATTGTGCAATGGCCTTCCACTGTCTTGGGGTAGAGTTCTCTTGGTTGAGGGTACATTAGAGCACACTATTCTCTATATTTTTTCTTCCTCCTGTTATTTTGAAGATTTATAGTTTATAAATGAAAGATTTATTTCAGTGTTGATACTGTTCTTGACATTTTTGGTTTTAATTGTTCATTACGTCCCCTTTACATATTATTTATTTCCTTATTTCCTTTCCTAACTGGGCTATTTTCTCTGTTGGACCTCTTGGGCTTATGGCATCCTTGCTTTTCCAACTAGGGTTGTAGCTTAGCAAGCTATGATAATAATAATAATAATAATAATAATAATAATAATAATAATAATAATAATAATAATAATAATAATAATAATAATAATTGTTCAGTGGCTACTCTTCTCTTGGTAAGGGTAGAAGAGACTTCAGCTATGGCAAGCACTCTTCTAGGAGGACATTCCAAATTCAAAATATTGTTCTCTATTCTTGAATAATGCCATAGCCTCTCTACTATGGTCTTTCACTGTTTTGTGGTAGAGTTCTCTTGCTTGAGGATACACTCGGGCTCACTATTCTATCTTATTTTTCTTCCTCTTGTTTTTTAAAGCTTTTTATAGTTTATATATGCAAGATCTATTCTAATGTTGTTACTTCTCAGAAAATATTTTATTTCAATTATTAATTACTTCTTTTGTATGTTCCTTATTTTCTTTCCTCACTTGGCTATTTTCCCGTTGGGGTCCTCGGGCATTCTGCTTTTCCACTACGGTTGTAGAATAATAATAATAATAATAATAATAATAATAATAATAATAATAATAATAATTATAATAATAATAATAATAATAATAATAATAATAATAATAATAATAATAATAATAATAATAATAATAATAATAACAGTGGTAAAGTTAATGCGTTTATTTGTTTCACCAAATTAAAATTAAGATGATAATCATCTTGTTAATCATAAAAACAAGACCCAACAGCAATAATAAATGAAATTAATGATAATACTAACAATGCAAATGATAATAACTATGGTATATAAGGGATTAAAACTCTTCAGAATAAAAAAATAAAAATATTTCAGAACTTCCTTGATGCACTCCAGTATTCCTCTGCGGAGTATTAAAAATCTCTTTCTTCAACGCCAGCATTCAGGAAGTTCCCACTCAGAGCTTCATTAGTCCCTTGCATTGAAGGCTGTGAAAAGAATCGTTTCATATTCATCACAATTCATTAACGCGAAATCCAAAGGAGAGCTTCTTAAGTCGACTGTATGCATACGATTTCCTCTTTAAACCATTCATTTTTTTTTCGTAACTACTCCTGTGAAGGGATTAACGATTACGCCAGGAGTAAGATGCATTGCGTTACGCTTGATTTTTATTTCTGATATATATATATATATATATATATATATATATATATTGTATTAAGGAATATTAGAAAGGAATCTTTATGGATCGCTATATGAAAGAAATATAAAAACTAGAGGGGCACTATACAGCGCAGAAAGTTATTTTCGAGCTTTTGCTCGATCTTGATCTTTGACCTAACATGTAATAATTGGCGTGGATTTTAATACCCACAAATATGAACCAAGTTTGAAGTCTCCGTGACAACGATGTCCAAAGTTATGACTGATTACGTGAATTGAAAATTTTGCTTGATTGTGACTTGATCATTGACCTTGACCTTCTAAAATTAATTCATTCCAACTTTTTACATAACAGATAAGTTTTAATACTATATGATTAAAATTATGGCCAGGAAGTTGTTCACAAACAAACACATGCATACAAACAAACACACAAACAGGGGGTGAAAACATAACCTCGCCCTACTTCGTTAGCGGAGGTAATAATAGTATCACCATTCTCGAATAGAGAATAACGGGGAAAATTATTTAAATTCACTAAACATTTTTTTACAAATAACTTTTTTTTTTCCTAATATTTAATACACGTTTTTTTATGTGAAAGACAAATATGTGTTTATTGTAATTCGCAGCAGTGTATAACGTTCTGCCTGTAATAATGCATTTACTTAATAAGAAAGTTGTATCTTTTTGATTTGCGGTATGTCCTGTGCTGAACGTACAGCATATATCGACGCACTATTGCACAAATTCATGTGAAAATAATATTACACATACAGTAAATATGTAAATACGCAAAGAGAAAGAGCTATATATTCCTCTTCGACCACCTTTGTTATGCTTTAACACGTCACCTACACAATTTATTTGGCAATAGTCTTTTTTATAGCAACCACACTCTTTCTAAGCTAACCCCAATGGGCCTTCTATTGTTATGTTAAGTTATAAATTTGAGTTGCAGTGAAGCAAATATATTCATGTTTATTCTTTTGTTTTTATTTTTTATTTTTTTTTGTGTGTCCCACAAAAGTTTAAATTAATTTAACGGTATATTAATTTACAAAGTATTTTTATATGAACGATCCCTTATGTGTTGTAGCAGGAGTCAAGCTGTGTGACATTATTGGTAATGTACAGTACAAGACATTGAGTTACGGTTCATTTTCCCTTTGCCTACACATATACCGAATAGTCTGGCCTATTCTTTCCATATTCTCTTCTTTCCTCATACACCTGACAACACTGAGATTACCAAACAATTCTTCTTCACCCAAGGGGTTATTACTGCACTGTAATTGTTCAGTGGCTATTTTCCTCTTGCTAAGGATAGAAGAGACTCTTTAGCTATGGTCAGCAGCTCTTCTAGGTGAAGGACAATCCAAAATCAAATCATTGTTCTCTAGTCTTGGGTAGTGCCATAGCCTCTGTACCATGGTCTTCCACTGCCTTAGGTTAGAGTTCTCTTGCTTGAGGGTACACTTGGGCACACTATTCTATCTAATTTTTCTTCTTCCTGTTTTGTTTAAGTTTATATAATTTATATAAGAGATATTTATTTTAATGTTGTTACTCTTCTTAAAAATATTTTACTTTTCCTTTTTTCCTTTCCTCACTGGGCTATTTTCCCTGTTGGAGCCCTAGGGATTATAGCATCCTGCTTTTCTAACTAGGGTTGTAGCCTAGCAAATAATAATAATAATAATAATAATAATAATAATAATAATAATAATAATAATAATAATAATAAATAGAATGCGACTGGCTAAAGCCAGTGGCGGAAGATTGCCCTGCAAAAAAGGTGTGGAAATGCTTTTTTTCAATCAGTAAAAGATGTTAACCCACGTCATTTTTTTTCCATGAAATATCCATATGACCTTAAAAATGAGGGTCAAGGTTAAATTTGACATTTGATTTGGAGGTTTTATGCAAAATGTTTGGGGTAGTTTACTATAGCATGCTATGACAAAAAAAAACAGTATTTCATGGAGAAATTGCCAAGTCACAATTTCTGCAATGTCAAAAATAGTAAAAAAAATATATATTACAAAAAGTAATTAAGCAGTCGCTACAAAAGTTAAGCTAACCTTAGATAAATATATAGGGCATCATATGCCACTAAGATCAGGGCTTTGGGCCTTCCAGTTTTTTAGATCTCGGAAAAAACCTGTTTTGACCCTATTTGGCCATTAGTGACCTTGACCTCGACCTATTTGCATTAAAGTAGGGCAATATCTAGGGATTTACCTCTGTATCATTGTCCATAAGGCCCTTAGCCATACAGCTTATACTTTAGGCCTAATGTCAATTTCAAATGTTACAAATTTGGCCTTTAAAACCCCCTGCGACCTTGAAAAGTAAGTAAAGGTAATTTAAACTGAGTCTATGGCATATTTTTACCATAGGCTACCTATGATAATAATTTCAGATTTCTTGGAAAAAAAAAACGCGCGGAAATAATAATAATAATAATAATAATAATAATAATAATAATAATAATAATAATAATAATAATAATAATAATAATAATAATTATAATAATAATAATAATAATAATAATAATAATAATAATAATAATAATAATAGCATTCCCCTAAAAGGGAATCCTAATAATAATAATAATAATAATAATAATAATAATAATAATAATATATTATATATACCCTGTTATAATCAACATATATTTTCTATCAAAGCAGCTACTGAGAAGGGTGCAAAAGTTTTTATTACTTTAAGCATGAGGCATTAATTGCTCTAGATGGCACAGAATTTGGAATCCAGACACATAAAGAGTTATATTTTCTTATAATGTAAAGAATGGTATGCATAACTTGGAAGAGTGACATAAAATCTTAGACCATTGCAATGTGAAAGATGTTGAAAGAAGGACAATATCTGGTAAAATCAGTTTTGGTTATGAAACATGTATATTATGAAAAATGAAAGAGTACAGAAATAAAGAACCAGAAGAGAAAACAACTAAAAGATCTGAGTTAGTACATTAGGATCTGTCTTCCCCCATTGATCCTCCTAAAACAGAAGGCTTCTTTCTTTTGTTGATGACTTTCCTGGTGCGAAAATAGTGTAATTTATCAAGCACAAAAGTAACAGTAGCAAGTACTGAAATATTTTAGTAGATAGTGCATCTTATGTTCCTTGAAGTTTATCAGGACCCACAAAGGCACTGGATTTACGTCAGGTGAGTTAAAACTTTCATAGTGAAAAATCACATCAAGTATGAATTTTATTCATCCATATTAACCTCATCAGAAGAGCTCTCGCGTAGAACCAGATATTTCCTGTTAGAAGGAGAGCTACCTAAAAAGTTGTGGACGTATGCAGTAAAGACAGCTGCCTGCGTCAGAAATAAATGTTACAACCCAAGAACAGGGAAGACCATATTTGAAATGACTGAACAAAACCCAAGCTTGAAAAATATGCACATCCTTGGAACTGTATGTTATGCATATGTAGAATATAAGAAGAAACTGCATACATGTTGTGAACAAGGGGCATTTCTGGTATATGGCACAGTGTGTATTTTTCTGAGTGAAAAGATGTGAAAAACTTAATGTTTGTGATATTCAGTATTATTATTATTATTATTATTATTATTATTATTATTATTATTACTTACTAAGCTACAACCCTAGTTGGAAAAGCAGTATGCTATAAGCCCAGGGGCTCCAACAGGGAAAATAGCTCAGTGCGGAAAGGAAAAAAGGAAAATAAAATATTCTAAGAAGAGTAACAACAATAAATATCTCCTATATAAACTATAAAAACTTTAACAAAACAAGAGGAAGAGAAATAAGATAGGAGAGTGTGCTCGAGTGTACCCTCAAGCAAGAGAACTCTAACCCAAGACAGTGAAAGGCCATGGTACAGAGGCTATGGCACTACCCAAGACTAGAGAACAGTGGTTTTTGGAGTGTCCTTCTCCTAGAAGAGCTGCTTACCATAGCTAAAGAGTCTCTTCTACCCTTACCAAGAGGAAAGGGGCCACTGAACAATTACAGTGCAGTAACCCCTTTGGTGATGAAGAATTGTTTGGTAATCTGTGTTGTCAGGTGTATGAGGATAGAGGAGAATATGTAAAGAATATGCCAGACTATTCAGTGTGTATGTAGGCAAGGGGAAAATTAACCGTAACCAGAGAGGAGGATCCAATGTAGTACTGTCTGGCCAGTCAAAAGACCCATAACTCTCTAGCGGTAGTATCTCAACATTTTGAAGGTGGAAGAAAGATTTCAAGCACTAATATGTAGAAGAATAACCCATTTAAGAGTTGGAACTAATGAAATTGAACAGAGCAAGTAACTAGATATCTAAAAAGCTGAAGACGAGAAAGGGAAAGAAGAAAGGAGATACTTTCAAATACAACAAACTTAAGCTATGAACTTGGATGACCACGTAAAATATAAAGATGATATATCAAATGCCGCTAGATGCTCTATTGAATAATTTTCATTTTGCTTATGCCCTGCAAACATACAAGGAAGCTCCTGCATCTTGAGAGTTCCGAAATGAACAAGACATTCGAACTGGAAACACTTCCTAAACACAAAAAAGCTACTGACGGAAAGTGGGTATTTGCTGTGAAACTTAGTTGAGACAGCACTGAAAAATTCACAGCAAGATACATAGCAAAGGGATAATCGCAAGTCGGGGCTGTGGACTATGAAAGAAACCTTCGCACCAACTACAAGACACACTTCAGGCTTTACTATATCCATATAATCGATTTAGTTTTTGAAAATACGGATTAGCAGTGCTGGGCAACAAAAGATACTAACTATATATATATATATATATATATATATATATAAATATATATATATATATATATATATTACTAAGAATTCGGTTACAGTTAAACGTGAATTCTCGCTTTTTGTTTGCAACATGATTAAAAGTAATATTGTTCAATTTAAATGGAAAAATCAAAATTAATACTATTTGGTAGAAATTCAACATTTCCGAGATAGATTTTAAAATCCATAATAATGAAATCCGCTGAGCCTTGTTGTTTTCTAAAATAAAATGTTTCACGAAACCAGACTGACAGTTTGTCCAGGTGAAAAAAAATATGATTTCCTCCTTTTCTTTGACAATCTCATTAGTTTTTTTGGAAAAAGTCTCCCAATACACCAATAAAATTTAGTTAAATTTCAGACAAAATGTAAAATGTAAATATTTTCGTTTGATTTTCTTTCTTTACTGGGTGATATATCTCCTGAAACGAAAGAGCAGCAACTTCTTCTGACATTGCAGTAAGAGATTTTAGAATCCATGTGCGAAGTATGAAATGTTTCATGCAAATTCGTTTGTTATTCAATTAATGGAGACGAGATAGATTCTTAGTTTTAATGCATTTTTATACTGCACGGGAATTTGGCATTTCTTGTATGTTCTAAATATAAAAATATTTCAACTTTTAAAAACTTCCACTCATTTGGCAAAGGTGAGATGAAACGTAATTCTTCATTTTGTGCGATTTCAATCCATTGAACGAAATTCTTATCTATAAAATTAGTGGTATAAAGTAAAATCTTTTCGTTAGCCAAATATGCAACGTCTGAATATATTAATGGAATATTAGCCAATACAAATATACGTTTTAAAACTTGAAGAGCCGAAAATTATTAATCAGAAGACATTAGATTATAATTCTTATAAAAGGATGAAGCTAAATTTTCCTATCAGTAGCACACAATTTCTCTTATAAAAATACTTATAAATAAATAAGGCTGGATTAAAAGCTAACTACATCGGCGATAATTGTTTTGCCAATTATCTGTTTGATATTGATGATCCAACCTCCGAGAAATGAATGAATGATGAACCAAATTGATAATGATGATAGAAGCTATTGTTACAGAGATATACTATACCTAGCTTAAATACTCTTCAGGTATAAAAAGAAAAGAACTGAAGAACTTGGGCCTGCTGGGATTACGATCAACAGGTACTTTAATGTGTCTAATCAAATAGATCTTTGATAAAACTGATTTCGTTTGGCTATGAACTGGATTGATGGATTTATTTTAAGTTTTCCGGCCTCATGATAGCAAAGGTCATTGCCACTGATATCGTTTGCTATAAACAATGAACATATGGAAATTAAAGTTAAAACCCTGAAAACATAGATGTACTTATAAAAGTTAAATATATTTTAAATAAATATAAAAATACCGCTATCATAGTAAAACACATCCTGCCCAATAATCTTGTCAAGGATAAACCTGCTATCCTCACCTCGAGCCTTTATTAGATATTCCGTTAATGCGTCAAGTATATATTGTAATTTCATAATATAATTGATTGATTCTGATAAGATTCATTTCATCAGATGTTCAATTGTATGACAGCCATTCTATCAAAAATTTATTTCATAGGATATATTCTTATGATTTGAATTTTTGAAACGATTATTTTTCTCCGAGTCCTTATCTTCAAGCAATGATTACCATTTTTTTGGTAAATCCATTTACTTCCAATTCCCTTATTCCTTAATCTTGGCGGTCTCATAATCTCTTTCCTAGTTCAGTTTCACTTTGCCTTAAAACTTCTTTCATTATTCTCTTCAGGAAACTAAGCTCTCGTTCTCATTAAGGATAGAAGTAAACTAATATTCTTCTGAAAAATTTGTAATCTTATTGAGGTCGCAATTTGGTGTGACAAATACAAAGACTGATAATTTGTATTCTTGTACTTTCCATTTTAATCATTTGGTGAAAACCCTATAGACTAGAATCGTCAGATATATATATATATATATATATGTATATGTATATATATATATATATATATGTATATATATATATATATATATATATTTATATATATATATCTATTTTATTGATACACACACACATATATATAAATATATATATATATATATATATACATACATATATATTCATATATATATATATATATATATATATTCATATATATATATATATATATATACAGTGTGTATGGGTATAGATGATTTTTTTTTTATAAAGGAAATCAAAGTACTGAAAAATAGACATGAAACGTTTATGTAATTCAAAATAAAATGCTATACGGCATTACTTTCAGACACTCCAATTCCTCTTGAAATAGTTTTACGCTTAAACGAACGAAGGCGAGCAGAATTCATTAATTCATTGATATTTGGTTACCTTTTACTCGGAATTATCCTACTGAGTTTAATGAATGTCATTATCTTAGATGTCCAAATTGACGATAAATCTATATTTATGAAATTTATTTTTCTTTCAAAGGAATGGTTGTTATAATCTCTGAGGATAAATATCAATAATGGTATGAATGGTAAGTACATGAATCGTCGATGTAAGTTTTCAAGGTTATCAACTATTGTAAGACTATAATCCAATAACTGGTATTCATGCTATAGTTTATTTAAGGCTGTACCAAAAAAAAAAAAAAAAATATATAACCTTTAATTCTATTTTCCAAAACTTTCTGTAAAGTCTCTCCATCTACAGCGAAAATAGAAAACCCAGCATTTTTGCTTTCTTTCCTTGTGTTTATTTTTAATAAAGCAGGAAATATATCGAAAGTGGTTTATATCTATAGGAAACTCTAAATACATGCAGTATCTATTTATCTATCTCCCAGTTTTTATATCACTATTTGGTGCAGGCGATATCTCTTCTAGTTATCGTACTGTGTATGTTACCAGGTCAAATCTACGAAAAGTCGCGATTTTAAAATTACTTAATTAACCCAAGGCAAAAAGTAATTAAACCGAAAAGGAAGCCCCGAAACAACTTGGTCATTTGGACAATGATATGGAAAGTTTCTTTTCATTACAGCTCACCTGAACGAAAACGAGTGAATATTTCACCAGGTGATTACTGGCTGTGCAATTCCACTCATTTCCGCTTTAGCAAACGATTTTAACACTTTCCCAATTTCCCTAATCTGACGAGGTGGGAATCGCTTTTCGAATGCAGGAAAGCCAAAGTGAAGAAAAGTCATTATAAAGACATACGCAGGTTATGTTGATACAATAATTATATCCTATCTATCTATCTATCTATCTATCTATCTATATATATATATATATATATATATATACACACACACATATATATATATATATATATGGTTTGTTTCCATTTTCTAAAAATATTTTTCTTTCTAATGATGTTTACCGAAAGTACTTTTTATAAGTTTACATACCCGCCCGTGTTTGTATGTATCTCGTTAGTGATGAATACCTCCAAAAATGTTGGCAAAAAAATATTTTCTCGTCACTGATATGGATTGAAAAGAAGTGAATAGGAACTTTGTGTGGTCAGCACAACCAATCAGATGTGATAAAAGTCTTTATTCTATATAAAGGATTTTTTTTTTTGAAATGGTGATTTCGTATTTTTGGAATACCTGTTCGACATTTGTAACTTGATCATAGTACATTTGTAGCACATATGACATAAGAGTGATGTTTTAGAATTACTTTCAATGTGAAGGATTTTTAGTTTGTTCAATAACAATGGATTGGAAGATTTAATGATAATATAGAAATAAAATTGTATCAAAAAATAACACGTACACGGGTTTGATAAATTTTCAACTAACATTAATGCTGAGTACATTTTCATTTATTTTTCACCACATAAGATAATTTATCGATTATTCATAATGATTTATTGTGATTTATTAACTTATCTCATTTAAAAATAACTAATCTCAATGATCATCTGAGAGTTATATGTATAGGGGATGTTATTACCTTTTGATACTCATACATTAATAAACCAGTGCATCCTAATCAGAGTAGGGAAAATAGAATTCCCGAACTACTAATAAACATTTCAGGAACAGTAAATATATTAAAACAATAAAATATTTTAAGAAGAGTAGCAACTTTAAAATATATCTTTCATAGGTAAACTATAAAAAAGATTTATGTCAGCATGTTCAACATAAAAACATTTGCTGCAAGTTTGAACTTTTGAAGTTCTACCGATTCAACTACCTGTACGAAGATCATTCCACAACTTGATCTTAGCTAAAATAAAACTACTAGAATAGTGTGTAGTATTGAGCATCATGATGGAGAAGGCCTGGCTATTCAAATTAGGTAGTATTACTAACAGGGTGGTACTGTCCGGGTAGATCTGAATGTAAAGGATGGTCAAAATTATGAAATGTCTTATTCGACATGCATAACAAATTAATTGCACGATGGGTCAAAATATCAATATCTGCATTAGGAATCAGAAATTTAATGAATCGTAAGTTCCTGTCCAAAAAATTAAGATCCGAATCAGCAGCTAAAGACCAGACAGGAAAAGAATACTCAAAACAAGGTAAAATGAAAGAATTAAAACACTTCAGAAAAGTCTGATCTTAAAAAATCTTCAAAGAATTTCTCAATAACCATTTTTTTGTACAATTGAAGAAGAGACAGACCTAATGTGCTTCTCAAAGTAAGTATGTTATCAAGAATCACTCCTAAACTTTTCAGTCATACAGAGTTAAACGAACATTATCAGTGCTGAGCAACTGTACTCGACCCAGTTACAATCATACTGAATATGCCACAAGTCTTCTTGAGATTTTATATAAATTTTACATAAGTATGATACATCAGGGACAGGTTGCTCGGTCTTCACTAATAGTGAAATGAAGGCATGATTAGATGTCCTAACTAGAGAACCTACCTTACTTGTTATAACGCCAAGGGAGTCAGTGTATACGAGGTCAGAGCAGTTACCAGACCTGTGAGCAGCTTCATTTATGATTTGCTCACAGCATGATTCAGAGTCAAAATCAAAAGCTCTTAAGCCATGATGATCAGTAGGAGAAACAGAATTTAACGGCTCCCTATGGGAACATTGAAATACAAACAAAATAAAAAATGGGTTTTCTATCATTTTGTATCTTAGTCATAATGGTAAGAAGACAGTC
The DNA here is from genome assembly GCF_036898095.1 of Palaemon carinicauda. NCBI lineage: Eukaryota > Metazoa > Arthropoda > Malacostraca > Decapoda > Palaemonidae > Palaemon > Palaemon carinicauda. Next base: position 75,919,257 of record NC_090746.1, read on the forward strand.
GAAGATAGAATCATCCATGTCAGAATTCCTGTAGATCGAACACAAATAGAAATTGATATGTCTCCCGCAAACTTTTATTACCTGAATCTCATGACATCCACATTCATAGAAGGACTTATGAGATGCAGTGTACTCAGTCCTAATTTACACCGCTATTCCCCTAGCCCTAGGAATAGCATCCCGTTTAAAAATTATTGGCTTTTTACAACCAGCTATAAGTAGCTCAGATGAGTGCCTCATATTAGAAACCAAAGTTTCTGAGCAAAAAAGAATATCCTACTGTCTAGACATAACTGTAAGGTCTTAGATATTTGTATGCAGACGACGAATATTGCAGTACAGTAGACGACACTGACGAAATCTAGGACGTACTGGTCCAGGATTTCGCTCAATGTTTCCAAACAGAATAATGATTAAAGGCAATGAAATATATGCATCACATTTAAAAACTAAATTAACAATAATGATAACAAAAAGAATATGTACAGAAATACAAATAAAGTGATAGGTAAAACCCCTAGATTATGTATAAAAAGTTGGAAAAAAACGGGTCAACATGGCAGAGCCAATGCACCACGCAAGAGTAAATGCCATTCATTTAAAAGTAATACAATTTTGAGCCTTGTACCAGATGCTTTAGCCTTCAAACAATATTTTTGATGGTTTGTTTCCATTTTCTAAACATATTTTTCTTTCTAATGACGTTTACCGAAAGTACTTTTTATAAGTTTACATAGCCGCCCGTGTTTGTATGTATCTCGTTAGTGATGAATACCTCCAAAAATGTTGGCAAAAAAATATTTTCTCGTCACTGATATGGATTGAAAAGAAGTGAATAGGAACTTTGTGTGGTCAGCACAACCAATCAGATGTGATAAAAGTCTTTATTCTATATAAAGGATTTTTTTTTTTTTTGAAATGGTGATTTCGTATTTTTGGAATACCTGTTCGACATTTGTAACTTGATCATAGTACATTTGTAGCACATATGACATAAGAGTGATGTTTTAGAATTACTTTCAACGTGAAGGATTTTTAGTTTGTTCAATAACAATGGATTGGAAGATTTAATGATAATATAGAAATAAAATTGTATCCAAAAATAACACGTACACGGGTTTGATAAATTTTCAACTAACATTAATGCTGAGTACATTTTCATTTATTTTTCACCACATAAGATAATTTATCGATTATTCATAATGATTTATTGTGATTTATTAACTTATCTCATTTAAAAATAACTAATCTCAATGATCATCTGAGAGTTATATGTATAGGGGATGTTATTACCTTTTGATACTCATACATTAATAAACCAGTGCATCCTAATCAAAGTATGGAAAATAGAATTCCCGAACTACTAATAAACATTGATATTTACCAACCTGGATACCAATAAACCTGGCAGTCAACTATATGAAAAGGGATTCGCCTTCAAGGTCCACTTTCACTAAAATGGAATATGATGAATCGCCATCATCATGAGAGAGATGCCAGTTAACTTGTTATACTAAAAAGGTATATAAGAATGTAAACTGATAACACTTTCAGTCATTTTCTAGCAACTTAAACGTCCAGCTACAGTCGAATTCAACATTACTATTACATCAAAACCAAATTAGAGATTGCAGACCTCCGCTGAGGCAGCTCAGTTCCAGATCACCGCCAAAGTCTAATAACTTCTAAGTTAGCCTATTTCTGACATCTCCTGAAATGTTCATTAAAATTCATCATTTTGAGTTAGGCTGGTGAAGAGCAAACAGATAGAGGTGAAAACATATCTTCCATGGCGGAGGTAAAATGAAAAAAAATGGCCTAGGTCTGCTTCTCAGTAGAAACGTTAACCCGTTTTGGGGTAAATTGAAAAGGGGTACCTGGTTTTACATCATGTAAGTGACTTGAGCAAACCAAATGAAACAGAAATGAGGCCAAAGAAGCAAAAAGACACTTGGGATGGACTGAACAGGTTTTGTACGAACAGCGCCCTAAAGCACGTCGAAACCCGGTCGGGGGGAGGGGGTCAAATAAAGGGATATAAAGATAGCGTCAATGCAACACTTAAGAAATGCTACATTAATCCAGAAGATCTTGAAGTAAGTGCTTCCAACAGATCACTATGGCGTGGGGTAACAAGACTGGAAGATGAAAGAATCCGAGCAAGACAGCAACAAGGGAACTAAACGAAGACATAAGTCTCTTTGGGAGACTGTCCTCCCACTGAACACCAACTGGACTTGCCAGATGTGAGGTACAGTCTATGATTCTAGGATTGGTTTGCGCAGTCATACATTAATTTAATAATTATCATCATAGTTATAATCTAAGAACCAAAAGTCGTCATCGACTCGATGGACAGCCATAATATATATATATATATATATATATATATAAATATATATATATATATATATATATATTTATATATATATATATATATATGTGTGTGTGTGTGTATATACGGTTTATATGTATATATATATATATATATATGTATATATATATATATATATATACATATATATATTTATATATATATATATATATATATATGATACATACATATACATATAATCCGTATATACACACACACACACACATATATATATATATATATATACATATAAACCGTATACACACACACACACACACATATATATATATATATATGCATATATATATATGTATATATATTATATAATATAATATACATTATATATACATATATAATATATATATATATATATATATATGTGTGTGTGTGTGTGTGTATATATATATATATATATATGTGTGTGTGTATATATATATATATATATATACAGTGACATAATCTAAAGTTGTAATAAGATATATTTTAAGCAACGATCCATGAATGCAGCTTTAATTTATAGTCTGTACGGATTTCATGCATATATGAATATTCAATATTTGCCCGTTGCATTGAAACCCAACAATGCAAAACCATTTTTTTTCTATTCTTACCCAAATGTATAAAATCAAGTTTATTTTATTTGTTTCCCATTGTTTTGGAAAAGGGAATTGATGTGAATAAATATGAACTACATTAATTTTCACCAAAATGTTGGATGTAACAAAACATTCCAAGTGTTTTCTTTCTAAGGGGAATAAATACTCAGATTTCTTTTAGATGTTCTTACTAAAGATTCTATCGGATTGTTGAACCAGTGTTATTTATCATTGCCAAAAAAAAAAATAAGAAATAGAATTCACTGTGCCTTTAGGCTGTATTTCTTCTTCCAAGTGGATGTATATTCCCAAGATAGAATTCGGTATTAAACGACTTTCGTGGGTGACATTTACATTGATTAAAATCACTTGTGCTTGTGATATATGTTTATTTGAAAATACCACGTGTAGCAAACTCACGATTCAGCTTTCATGGTGGAGATGGGTTTATTTAAAGTCTCTGAACAGATTCATGAATTCGACAGGAATATGTTCGGGGACTTGTCATAAACTTTTATCTCTCTTGATAGCTCAGTCGGTAGAGAGTCGTGCTGGCATAGTTTCCGGCCCACAGGTGGGGGTTCAAATCTCCACCCGGCCAGAAACTCTTACCATAAAATGAATTCCAAGTGGATATATATTCCCAAGATAGAATTCGGTATTAAATGCCTTTCGTGGGTGATATATATATATATATATATATATCTATGTATATATATCTATATACACACACACATATATATATATATATATATATGTATATATATATATATATATAATATTTATATATATACTGCATATATGTATATACACAAATTTTTTATTCGATTATCATTTACCACTGACATTATTTGCTTTTTCAATTTATTTCCCTTATATATATATATATATATATATACATATATATATACATATACATATATATGTTTTTATATATATATATATATATATATACGCACATATATATATATATATATATATGCAAAACAAACAGGGGGAAAATGAAAATATCAGTTTCGTTTTACTTCTGCAAGAGAACTGATATATAGGAAGAGATTTTTACATTATATATGTTACAGTGCCAGTACGGACAAACATTCAGATATTTGTAAAAAAAAAAAAAAAGCTACCAGCGAGGAGGCAAACTCTAAGACATGGGTTCGCAACCTTTTTAGTTCGTCTATACTATTAGGGCATTTTTATAGATTCCTGTGTAACCCTAAAACTGAGGATGAAAAAGACAATTAATAAGACTGGTGTTGCGATATAATTCTGTTATTGAATTTCAATGAAGATTATATTATGTATTGTTCAAAACTGGCTATTCTCTCTGAGTCAATGTGCCCCCTAAAGATTAAAAATGTACCACTGGGGAACCTCTGCTCCAATGTGTTTACAGGTTTGGAGTTCATATCCCATTAGCCAGGAGTGGTGCTTAATGAGGGTTATTTCAGATGTTAGGTTATTTTTTTCTTTTAGGCCTCCCGATACAATTTGTTTTATGTTAACATGTGTTTGTCTTAAGCAACTTTTGATAAAACTTATTCAAGAGAATACAGAAAACATATACAGCATATATACCTACATACCTACATATGCAAATGCATGTACATAGATGGATATACACCTATATACATGCTTGTAGTACACATGCCTATAAACATTCATACACATATAATCCTCTAAACATAAAAATACAAATACATATAGATTTTAGATGTTTTACATATCAATACACACATACACATACGTGTATATATATATATATATATATATATTAATATATATATATATATATATATACACACACACACACACACACACATATATATATATATATATATATATAAACACGCACACACAAGTAACAGCAAACAATTGTAGATACATGGGAATAGTAGATTGGATCAGGAAGATTGATTTCATATTGGCATATGTTATCTGAGGTGCATAATTTCTAATCAACAAACCAAGTATCGTTTTTGTCAGTTCTACTTTAAGAATTTAGTATTTTCATGAAGCAAATCTCTTTGCAAATGAATGCATCGAGCTTGTACATTCGTAATGCATTGAGTTTGTACATTCGTGTCCTATATAAATTGTATCAAAACTTTATTTTGTAAAAACTGAACTGTATAATGATTATTTCTAATAGGTCATTTGAATGAACCAATTTCTTTGCACGTGACCAAATAAAAATGCAGTTTTGATCTTTAGCATAGGCAATCATTTAATTTTTATCCTTAAGGATATTTTACAATTTTCTTATGTTGTTTAATTTCCTTTTCGAGGGCTCGGAGGATTAACCTTTCTTTTTTTATTTATTTATTAATTTTTTTTAAGGCCGCTCATCAATGGCAGAGGCAAGGTACAGTAACAACGCTTAAACTAGCACGACAATGTCCTAGAAACTGACCATACATACCTATGATTAGCGTCCAATCCCCCTCTCCACCCAAGATAGGACCAGGGAGGGTCAGGCAAAGGCTGCTGATGACTAAGCAAGAAGACCTACAGTAATAATCTCCCTTAAACAGGCCAGTTCCCATCCTTAGCTTACAAGAATGGTGTACCAACCATGTGTCACACAATCGCACATAGTAACGACATTTCATTTTTTGTTTATATTATGCTTGTATCTTCGCTCTCCCTCGCACTGATAGGGACCTGAAATAACATGTCTGTTTTTCTCACCGTTAACTGTTAACCGATGCGGTGTCTGTTGAATATGAAATTGCCTGTTATGTTATTTATGCCCTTTTTGCCTGGAGTTTATGTATACATAAACAATGTTCTGTAATAAAATTACTCAATTGCTTTCATCCTGCCTTCTTAGTCACAGCCTCTCTCAGCCCGTCACAATGGTGAGGTTACATAACCTACAAGAAACTATCGGGTTTAAACGGGAATCGATCTCCTGTCCAGCAGAATGCCAGGCAGGGACGTTTCTAATAGGCCACAAATATAGACATTTTTACATCAATTATATGGTCTATAATATACACATCCCTTGTTGGAGTTAGGAGAATTATTTTTGAAAAGTCTTTTCATAGGGTTATATCTCTTAAATGTTTCATTAATGTTGATTGTTTTTAACAATTGAAAAATATCTTTAAATTAGTTACTATATGGCAGTACAAGTAAGTTTTGTGTATTATAGTTTTCCCTTTTATCATTACCAAAGGTCTCTTTTGCTGTCCTCGGCGCATCATCTAATAAATTTTCACGGTACTGCAAACCCGTATCGCTCTTAAAAACATAAAACTTTATTACTTTGATTTGAGTAGAAATGCACAAGTGCAGAGATATTCATTGGCTATTTATATATGCTAAACTTGAATCTATCGTTCCATCTCTAATACGACAAAATGAAAAAATCTGTTGAGGGTACCAAGCCATTTAATCTATAATGATAAGACATCAAGAATTTCTTTTTCTGGGCACACCCATATTAGGTCGTCAATATATGGAAACCATTCTACCTTATTTAGTAGTGGTAAGTTAGCCAGGGCACCAGTCACTCATTGAGATGCTATCTACTAGAACTAGATCTTTTGACTGGCCAGGCAGTACTACGTTGGGTCCCTCTTTCTGGCCGCGGTTCATTTTGCTTTTGCCTATACATACACCGAAGATACTGAACTATTCTTTTTATATTCTCCTCTGTCCTCATACACCTAACAAAATTGGGATCACCAAACATTTCGTCTTTGCTCAAGGGGTTATTATTATTATTATTATTATTATTATTAATTATTATTATTATTATTATTATTATTATTATTATTATTACTAGCCAAGCTACCAACCTAGCTGGAAAAGCAAGATGCTATAATCCCAAGGGCTCCAGCGGTAAAACATAGCCCAGTGAGGAAAGGAAACAAGGAAATAAACGATTTAACAATTAATGTAAAATTAAAATGGAATATTTAAAAAAACATTAATAACGTTAAAACAGATAATTCACACTTAACTATAAAAAGACTTCTGTCATCCTGTTCAACGACAAAGCTGCCCACCACCCACCAATCGCTCGCGCCCCAACGAACGACTTCTACAGCCACTTACTACCTCTCATTCACCGCAGTTTTGCTACTACCACTTCAGATTCGGGGCAACCGCGAAGAAATGTGCCAAGGATTGTCAGTGGCCAAAAAACGTGTAAGTAGGCCATTGCTTGTGGCGGTGGCCTCCCATGTTTCTAATCTTTTCTTTTTACAGGATGCAGGAACGGGCGTGCGATTTTTGGTAGACACGGGTGCTTGTCGTTCTCTTTTGCCAAGGGAACTCTTCAAGGCACGACGTAGTCTGTCTACATCTGCCGATGTCCGCTTGGTAGCTGCCAACGAATCTGCGATAGCCACCTACGGTTACGAAAACCTCACATTATCGTTCGGAAACGGTAAATTCAATTAGAAGTTTCTCGTTGCAGACGTCGCAATGCCAATCCTCGGTGCGGATTTCCTCTCTCATTTCCACCTTCTGGTCGATGTCACCCACCAACGATTGGTCAACGCAGACTCGTACTTGTCGACACCTCTTCAACCCGCTCCCTCTAACCTCGCTCTCCACAACAGCGCACCCACGGATGCCTACGGCCATCTCCTCACGTCGTACCCGGAAGTTTTCCGTCCAGAACTTCGCCAAACGCCCACGGTTCCTGCCAAGCACGGTATTTATCACCAAATAAAGACGAGGGGACCCCCAGTCTTTGCAAAATTCAGACGTCTGGCACCGGAACGATTGGCAGCCGCCAAACAGACGTTTGCCGAAATGGAGAAAATAGGCCTTTGCCAAAAGGCCTTCAGCCCATGGTCGTCACCCTTACACATCGTTCTGAGGAAAGACGGCTCCCTCCGTCCGTTCGGGGATTACAGGCGCCTGAACATGCAAACAGAACCGGATCACTACCCCCTCCCAAACATTGCCAAGTGACCTCCTACCTGCACAAAGAGAAGGTTTTCTCTACGCTCGACCTCCTGAAGGGGTATTATCAGGTGCCTATGAACCCAGAAGACATCCCCATGACCGCCATCACCACTCCGTTTGGTACATACAACTTCAATTACTCCTGTTTTGGCCTTCGTAATGCTGGGGCAACGTTTAAACATCTCATGGATGGCATCTTAGGGGACCTCCCTTTCTGTGTATGTTATGTGGACGACATACTTGTGTTCTCCTACTCAAAAGAGGAACACCTCCGTCACCTGCGCATCGTGCTCGACCGCCTGCAACAAAACGGCCTTGTAGTCCGGTACGACAAGTGTACCTTTGGCGCCACCGAAGTGTCGTTCTTAGGGCACCGTATCATTCCTGAAGGAGTCCATCCCCTCCCTGAGAAGGTAGCAGCCGGTCAGAATTTCCCGCGCCCTCGACCGTCAAAGCTCTGCAGGAATTCTTGGGCATGATCAACTATTATCACTCTTTTCTGCCAGCCATTGCCGCCACTCTGGCTCCCCTCTACGCCTCCCTCAAGGGCGGGCCAAAGGACCTGAAGTGGGGTCCCCTTCAAGAAGCAGCCTTCTGCAATGCAAAGAAGGCCCTATCAACTGCTGCGGCTCTCACTTTTCATATCCCACACGCCCCTCTCCTTCTCTCCACCGATGCCAGCAACGTCGCTATTGGTGCAGTAATCGAGCAGGTGGTCAAAGGCTCGCCCCACCCATTGGCCTTCTTCAGCAGAAAACTGTCCAAGGCAGAATCGGGTTATTCTATCTTCAATCGAGAATTGCTGGCGGCGCACTTGGCTGTCCGTCACTTTCGCCATTTCTTAGAAGGTACGCCCTTCGTCATTCGCACAGACCACATGCCTCTGGTGCACGCCTTTACTCGACAGTCTGACGCCTGGTCCGCCTGTCAACCCCGACATCTCTCCGCTGAGGCTGAATACAATTGCACCCTTCAATACGTCCCTGGGAAAATGAATCCCGTTGCCGATGCCCTGTCAAGAAACACGTTGGCTGCCGTTCAACTGGGATTGGATTACAACGCCCTGGCTGAAGCCCAACGACAGGATCCAGAGTATCAAGCTTGTAGGACATCCTGCATGTCCCTCCGTTGGGAAGATTTTCCCCTCGAAGACTCTAACACCACCCTCCTCTGTGACTTCAGTACTGGTAGACCGCGACCTTGGATTCCTGCTCCCATGCGCCGACAGCTGTTTGATTTCATTCACGGCCTTTCACATCCCTCGTGCCATTCTACTGCACAGCTGCTGAAGGCAAAGTTATTTTGTCACGGCATTTATTAGGATGCAAAGGATTGGGTCCGCGCCCGTACTTCTTGCCAAACTTCCAAAGTACATCGACACACGGATTCAGGAGTGGGCACCTTTCCTCAACCTCAGCGTCGTTTCGCACACATTCACGTCGACGTTTTAGGACCCCTACCCACATCACAAGGACATCGTTACCTGTTTACCGTCATCGACCGCTCCACTCGTTGGCCTGAAGCCATTCCCATGGAAACTGCAACGTCTGCTTCATGTACATCTGCCTTACTCTCAGGAGGGATTTCAAGATTCGGTATCCCTGAGCCTATTACTTCTGACAGGGGAACCACTTTCACCTTTCAATTGTGGATGTCATTAGCGAATCTCCTGGGCATCACCCTACATCAGACAACGAGCTACAACACCACTGCCAATAGAATGGTTGAACGTTTTCATCGCACCCTCAAAGCAGCTTTGATGTCCCGCTGCAAGGATTGCAACTGGTTTACTCAGCTTCCCTGGGTCCTCCTGGGACTAAAGACCACTCCTAAAGATGCCCTCGACGTCTCGGCAGCTGAAATGGTGTATGGGGACCCGTTGGTCATCCCTGCCAAATTTTTTTCCTTCTACAACCTCCTCCGACAAGCTCCAGCGCATACGTCAAGTCGTGGGAAAATTTACTACATGCCGCCAGACTTACAAGCCCCCAACGAAGCACCACATACCAACGGACTTGCACTCTGCAACGCACACCTTCCTGCGCAACGACACTAGAAAGCCACCACTAACGCCCCCTTACAGGGGCCCTTTCCTTGTGATCCGAGGCAGTCCGAAAGCATTTCTACTAAACATTCGGGGCAAAGAAGACTGGGTCTCCATTGATCGTCTAAAACCTGCTTATCTTCTGCCAGATGACCCGCCTACAGTTCGCCTCTCCAGATCAGGTCGCCCTATTTAACATGTAAATTATGTCATTTTTAGGGGGGGAGCCATGTACCAACCGTGTGTCACACAATTGTACATAACTCCTTTTGCATATATTATGCTTGTATCTTCGCTCTTCCCTCACACTAAACGAACATGAAAATTCCTGTCTGCTGTTTCCTCTGTAACATTGTTGTTCTTGTTAACTTGTTATGTCCTGTTGCCTTGAGGCTTTGTATATAAAGGAGAGTGTTCTATAACAATATAACTCAGTTGATTGCACCCTGCCTTTGAGTTCACAACCCTCACTCGGCACCGTTACAGTTTGTTATGCATGTTGCATAAGATTTTTCAAAACTCTGATCATCCATTACATCCACATCTTTCCAGACAGTACCATCTTGCTCGTAATACTAGTATGCTGTTAATTGTAATAGTCAGGCCTTCTCAATCATAAGGCTCATTACTACGCAGTATTCTAGAAGTTTTATTCCTGCTGTTACCAAGTTGTGGTATGATCCTAACCGGGTAGTTGAATCAGTGAAACTTCAAATGTTCAAACTTGAAACAAAGATTTTATTTTTAACAGGCTAACATAATTCTCTTTTTACAGTTTATATATGCAAGATCTTTGTTAATGATGTTACTGGTCTTAACATATTTAATCTTAATCTTTATTACTTTTAACATAGTTTATTTATTTCCTTATTTTCTTTCCTCACTAGGCTATTTTCCCTGTTGGAGTCCGTTTGCTTACAGCATCCTGCTTTTCCAACTAGGTTTGTGGCTTAGCTAATAATAATGATAATAATAATAATAATAATAATAATAATAATAATTATTATATATATATATATATATATATATATATGAGTCTGTGTGCTTCTGTGTGTGTATATGTGTTTTGAGTGAAGAGAGAGAGAGAGAGAGAGAGAGAGAGAGAGAGAGAGAGAGACGTATTTCTCATAGTCGTGTAACCATATTCTCCACTTCAGTTAGTAGCAATCTGGCGGTGGCGATTATTATCTTGATTTATTTTCTCTCATAGATTTTGATGCATGTTTTTTATTTTATCTTCAACTAACGTAAGTGGTTTTTATTGATACTATTTAAATGCGACGCTTCAGCATTTTCAATATTTTTTTTCCCGACAGAAACATTCATTTAACCTTATCGTCTTACTAAGAGTTATATAACTACAGTATCTTTTTTAATATCTTACGAAAAAAGATACCGTAAATGATTTTGATATATGTTTTTATTATACTTCCAACTAATCTAAGTGGTTTTATTGATACCATTCAATGAAACGCTTCAGGATTTCAACATTTTTTTTTTTCCGACAGAAACTTTAATTTAACCTGTATCGTCTTACTAAGAGCTTTATAATAACAGTATTCTTTTGTTTTAATCTCTTACGAAACAATTTCATCCTTTCTTTAGGCTATCAGGATTGTGATAGCATTAAGGATTGTGATAGCATTAAGCCTAAAAAAGTTCCCTCCATCCGCAGTTGATTTTTGAAAAAATGTTTGGTAATTAGGAGGTCTTTGAATGATTAAAGGCAAGATTTTGTAAGGATTGTAGGTATTTGGTTTGAAGATATTACAAAAAAAAAAAAAAAAAATGAAAAAAATTCGTTTCCGGTATGATTTCGTGTACATGCATATTACAATTTGTCAACTTGAATATTTTAAAGGATCACTTACCATCGACAAAAATTTACGCATGTGTCGTACATATCCTATGATTCAATGTATATATATATATATATATATATATGTGTGTGTGTGTGTGTGTGTGTGTAATATATATATATATATATATATATACATCCATAGACTATATAAGACATTTCTAGCAACCAAGGTCATGCTTCAATGGGTTTTCTCTAATTAACTATTTAATCAAAATATGTGGGAATTGACATTAAGATAGTTGAAGATGAACTTTGAAGGAAACTATTTTTTTTTTTATCTTTTTGATTAGTGATTTGTAAAATTCAATTTTTTAATGATGTTCACAGTATTAGAAGTAATGCTATCATTCTGAATTGTAAAATCCTACATAATCTGTCGTTTGGTAGAATATAGTTTGTAAACACTCGACTGTGTTTTTAATTTACATACCAGGATTAGGGCACCAACGCCGCTTTTTCCATTTTGATCAAGATCCACCATCATTTACAGGAAGAAGTAAAGAGCAATGACCATATTGATAACAGTGCAGAAGTTAGGGAACGTCCGTTTAATGCAGAATAATGGCATCTTGGGGCCTTCACCTATGACCCAAGACATGGTAAGAAACAGAAGAGATAGCACAAATTGGCACGATGTCACAAAAATGGAATCACTGTGATGCTCTGAAACGGAAGAATGAACCTCCTGGATTGTGTTGCAGTGGAGGAAATGTTCTGCTGACTTTGTTACAAATATCCTCTCCATCTTGTCATGGGAAATGTTTCATCTTCACAATTTTTACAAATGAAATATTGGGTGACAAGAGCATATTGGAGTTAAAAAAACTTGGTTCAGAATAAGTCATCACAGATAACATACATGAATCGACCAGTAATATATACTGACATAGCTTTTTAATCCTACACCCTGAGTGCTCAGTATGTCTGCTAGTATATATATATATATATATATATATATAAATGAAATATTGGGTGACAAGAGCATATTGGAGTTAAAAAAACTTGGTTCAGAATAAGTCATCACAGATAACATATATATATATATATATATATTATATATATATTATATATATATATATATATTTATATATATATATATATATATATATATATATATATATATATATATATATATATATATATATATATATATATATATATATATATATATATATATATATCCGCTCATGCTCAGCTCACCCCGTCCCTCGGGTATGGGGGAGAGGGAGTATTCATACCCTTATGAGAAGGGGAGGCGTGTTCATGTCCATCTAAATATTTAGCTGTCATTTTTTGACCTGTGGCGTATACTAGTTAACTATAAACTGTTCAGATACAACTGCAAATGTGTATCAGCACACAGAAACCTGTTCAAGCGCCGAGTACTATATTATATTATAATATATAATATTCACTACCTTTGACATATTACCGACGACAAATCACCATTCCTTAATAAGGTTTCACTGGTAGAAGACTATGCAGCATATGTAATCAGATTCATGTTCAGATATGTTTCTACATATGTATCATGAAATTTCAGTAGTTTAAACTTGCAGTGAATGTTTTAATGTTGAAAAGGCTGTCATAAGCCTCTCTTCATAGCTTGCATAATATTGAATCGACTTTTACGTTGTTATTGTTCTTAGAATATCTTAAATTTTTGTAATCATTACTTCTCAGGTACAGATTATTAATTTCCTTATTTCCTTTCACATTGGGCTATTTTCCCTGTTGGAACCCTGCTTTTCCAACTAGGGTTGTAGCTTAGTAATAATATTATCATTATTATTATTACTTGCTAAGCCACAACCCTAGTTGGAAAAGCAAGATGCTATAAGCAAAGGGGCTCCAACAGGGAATGTAGCTCAGTGAGGAAAGGAAAGGAAAGAAGGAAAAATAGAATATTCCAAGGAGAGCAATGATAATAATAATAATAATAATCATAATAATAATAATAATAATAATAATAATAATAATAATAATAATAATAATAATAATAATAATAACTAGACTGCGACTACCTAAAGCCCTGCAAAATAGGTGTGGAAATGCTTTTGTCAATCAGTAAAAGATATTGTGTACAGGTTTATTTACCTAATGACCCAATGACTAAATTTTGAGTTACGTTAACAAACTATTCTTAAGCAATTTATCTGTACAATTGAACGTATATGGAGGTAAAACATAGGTAAAAATCACCAATATAGAGAAATTGACCTTTGAACTTGAAGACAATGGGCACTTAAAAGGTCATGTGAAGATCACGGGTAAAAAATGACCCCATATTCGGAAAGAGCATGCGTGAATGTGAGGGGCGGGGTGTCAACAAAACATTGCCTTTAGCCCACCTCAATTTTTTTCCATGAAATAGCCAAATGACCTTGAAAATGAGGGTCAAGGTCAAGTTTGACATTTGATATGGAGGTTTTTTTGCATATGTTTAGGGTAGTTTACTACAGCATGCTATGACCAAAACCCAGTATTTCATGGAGAAATTGTCAAAGTCACGATTTCTGCAATGTCAAAAATAGTTAAAAATTTATATTAAAAAAAGTAATTAAGCAGTCGCTACCAAAGTTCTGCTAACCTTAGATGAATATATAGGGCATCATATGCCACTAAGATCAGGGCTCTGGGCCTTCCGATTTTTGAGATCTCGGAAACAAACCTGTTTTGAGCCAGTTCGGCCATTAGCGACCTTGACCTTAACCTACTTGCATTAAAGTACGGCAATATCTGGGGATTTACCTCTGTATTATTATCCATAAGGCCCTTAGCCATACGGTTTATACTTTAGGCCTAATGGCAATTTCAAAATTTACAAAGTTTGCCTTTAAAAGCCTCTGTGACCTTGAAAAGTAGGTCAAGGTCACTTAAACTGGGTCTATGGCATATTATTACCATACGCTACCTATGGTAATTATTTCAGATTTCTTACGAAAAATAAACGCGCAGAAATAATAATAATAATAATAATAATAATAATAATAATAATAATAATAATAATAATAATAATAATAATAATAATAATAATAATAATAATAACATTCCCCTAAAAGGGAATCCTAATAATAATGTTTAGAGACTTCAAAAACTAGATAAATTTCTACATCCCTCTTGTTCTCAGTTGTTAATCCTACACCCTTTTCGACTCTAACTTTAAACCATCACAGTAATTATAAATCAAAAACTTTTCTATGATTATATTTTCTCCGAAAGAAATGCCTCGGTTCACCTATGAAGGTAAATAGCAAATCCCACGCAATATCAGAATTTAAGAACATTCTTTATAGAATAGCTTCAAAGAGTAATCCCTTACTTGCTTCTACACGAACACCCATTTAAAATCTCAATTGCAAAAGCGTTTTTCGTTTCGACGCTAATTAGCCTCTCGAAACATTCGCCAGTTTGCTTGCCTTCCTTCAAGTTTACCTTTGGGCGTTCTGAACTAATGATAAATTACGGTCATTATAAGATATTGAGGGAAGCTGCTGTTAGGTTATAATAGAGAGGCAAGATAAATGCAGCTAACTTTTATCCAACAGATAACGAGTTTATATACAGGCAGTTCCAAGCAAGAATGTCACATAAATTCAAACAAACTAATGCATGTAAAGGCAACCTTAAACAAGAACTGTTATTAGTGCGGGGAGAGAGCGAGGAAGAAGAAAAAAAAATCGTTACATTGTGCGAGCATGTGTGAAACATGAGCGGTAGCCTTCATGACTCCCCAACCCCCTTATAAAAGACATATGTGTAAAATAGGGTGCCCTGCTCTTAGAGGCGCACTATGGGCGGATCGGATCATCTTGCAGGAGATAAGGAGGTTTTAGGCGATGATTGGAGACCTAGTCTTCTTTACCACAATGTTAATAAAGAAAGACTTCGGTGTGCAACAGATCACGCAGAAAGGGCTGGTGTAAATGAGTGTTAGCAGTGGCTTCCTTGTGTAGTTATGCAGGGAAACACGCGATGCCTTGTTCAAATCTGTTGGCATGTACTGCTTTGATGGAGGCTTGTAAGTCTGGTGGCAAGGAGCAAATTTTCCAACAACATAATCTAGGAACTGGAGATAGTCCGAGGAGGTTGCAGATGGAAAAATTTGAATAACTTTCATGGCATTTTACACAGACTTATCTTGTAAATACTTTTAGGACGAAGTAGAGAACTTATGCTAGGGTCCTGTTTTCTCTCAAAATGCCACATTTCATATGCCGAGACATTCACGTCATCTTTATGAATGGTACTTAGTCCCAGGTGGAAGAGAATGCATGTATAACGTCCATGTAAAATATGCAACAGGGGAGGTCCATGAGCAAAACATACACAGAAGGGGAGGTCCATGAGGTGTTGAAAAGTAACCTCCGAAATAAGAAGACTCAAACAGAAGTAATTACAGGTGTATGTACTAAAGGTGGTAGTGATGGCAGTCTTGGGAATGTGGTCTGGGTTTACAGGCCCATAATAATAACCCTTCAAGAGTTTGAGCGTGGAGAAAACCTTTGCTTTGTGCAAGTAGGAGGTAATGGAGGCAATCTTTGGGAGGGGGTACCCATACGGTTCTGTCTGCATGTTCAGACGCTAATATTCCCCACAAAAGTACAGGGAGTCATCTTTCTTCAAGATGATGCATAGGAGCGACGACCATGTGTTTGACATTTTGTGAACGTTTGTTTAGCAGCTGCCTAACAAACCGGTACCAGACGCCTGAATCTGGGGCCCTGTCGTCTTGATATGGTTATAAATATTGATTTTGGCGAAATTCTGGAAGGAAAACTTCCGGGTATGACGTGACAGGTGAGCATAGGCATCTGTGGGTTGTAGAGAGAGCTGAAAAAGCTTGGCTATACAGGCGGCTGGCGATAGCTCATACTGCTCCAGGAGGTATGGTTTAAGGGTGTCATATGCTTGGCGCAAAGTCAATTGTAGATTTCCAGAAAAGGATCCTTAGTGATTGCTGTGAGGATATAGTCTGCTTTGTCACTTGAGCAAGTCCCTGCCTCAATGCAAAACTGGGATGTGGCGTGGATAGAAGAGTCAGGGTCGGAGGGTGGCATCATTAAACAGTAGTGCACAGCAGTGAGGGGGAAGGAGGGAAGGAGCTGGTCTTTCAGCGGTTACCAATTGTGCCAGGCTGCTGTTAGGTTATAACAGGCAGGTAGTAGGTGAGCCAGGGCACCAGCCACCTATTGAGATACAACTGCTAAAGAGTTACCAGATCCTTTGACAAGCCAGACAGTACTACATTTTATTTTGATAGTTCATTACTTCTCTTGTAATTTATTTATTTCCTTGCTTCCTTTCCTCACTGTGCTCTTTTTACGTGTTGGAGGCCTTGCTCTTATAGCATCATGCTTTTGTAGCTTAGCTAGTAATAATAATAATAATAACAATAATAATAATAATAATGATAATAATAATAATAATAATAACAGAGAGGCTAGAAGAAGGCGACTAACATTTATTCAAGAAGATAGCGAATTTATATGCAAATAGTTCCAAGTAAGAATGTCACAGAAATTCAAACAAACTAATGCCCAAAAGGCAAGCTTAAACAGGTTCTGTTATAATAGACAGGTCGGAGCCAGTCAAAAACTGCCCTTTTTTGGGGTCAAGGTTTTCTAAACTGATTCTGGTACTTTGAACCATGCTGATTCAAATAAGCTTTTGGGCCATCTGAAATTTTGCCCGAAATCCAAGATGGCGGCCTAAATCCTAAATGGCCGCCAAAAATCACAAAATATTTTTTCACGGCGTTGGGTTTAGCTATCAAGATGCTTTTTTCTCCCAGAATAGCTATTTTTAGGCAGAGAAATATGACCCTCTAGTATAAATTTCGAAAAAATTGATTTATCCTGGCGAAATCAAAGATGGCCGCCGGAGTCGGCCACCAACTTACAGATTGCTACAACTCCAGTTCTAGATGGGCTATAACAATAATATTGGTCTCTATCCTAAGGTTTTCAGGGGCAAGGAATTCAAATCTGTCATCACTTTGAACCATAGGCTACTTTGTCATGGTGAAAATTCACTATAGCTGCATAGGACGATATGCATTATCGGTTATTTCCTAATCACTGTGATTTTGTGAATATCTTTACACTGTGCACTACTTAATTTCAATCATTTAAGGTTTATTGTCATGTTAAAGGGTCTGAATGTCCATAACAATGTCTCATAAACACTAATTTATGACAAAAGCAATAACTTCACACTCTCATGAATTTTTTCTTCATGAAAGTTTGAAGAAATTGCATACCATCTGTATCATTCTTATGAAACTAACCAGAAGTTTATTTCAGATGCATTGAAACCGTGGAAAGGATAACAAAATGGCAGCCACTCCATTTCTAAGCAAAGGGCCAAGTAGAGGACTTTGTAGTCTCTGCAACAAACTGGTCAATGATAATGAAGACATGGCCAAGATTGGACTAGCTGCACTTGAGTCAATGAAAGGATTAGCAGAGAGGTGTGCTTGTATTGACAGCATGTTAGCTTTGTCCTCACAGTTCCCGTATTCAGAATTTAGATTAGCGACACTTAGGCTAGATTTAGAGAAACATGAGTTCATAATTCCTGACAGTTGTCGTATCAACTTTCGAAATAGATTGGGCCGTCTAGAAAGTCAGTCACGCCAACTTCAGTAATCAGGGTCTGCAGAAGAATCAAGTTCAGAATCATCCACTAGCCAACCTGCGCCTCAGCCATACAGAGTTCGGCGGGGATCACTGCAAAAGAAGGTCTGCTTTGTTTGCAATGAAGCATCGGTCGCTAATGAAAATGCTTTTAATGAAGGTGGATTTGGAAGGTGTTGTGAAGATAACGCTTTCACCAATCTCCAGCAGGCAATGGAGAAATGGATCGAGGATTCTACCAATAAACACCACGAAGCTGCTATCAGATTGAAGATCCTTCTTGGTGGAACATCATATGACGTCTTTGCGCAGGACCTCTACTATCATAAGCGATGTTACCGAAGCTTTACCTATATGTACGGTCATGACGCGAAGTCACTTTCACTGGATGCTGAGAAACAGGAAACACTGAGAACATGCATTATGGATCAGTTCTTCCGCCTATTCACCAGAAATGTCCTTGAAAATCATGATGCATACCTGCTGTCAGAGTTGACAAATGACATCAAGGAAATGGGTGAAGACGAAGGACTTTCGGACCCACCTATCTCAAAGACCTGCACACTGAAAAAAAGATTAATTGAGAAGTATGGCGAGTCAGTCTCTTCCCACAAGATAGGCAAACGGCTACTGGTGCACTCCAGCGAAGTTAATCCTGTTGCGTACACTGCGGCTACCATTCAGGGCCATGGTCTACGAGAGATGGATTTGACCAAAGTATTTGCAAGACTTATTCGACGAAAGATTACCCAAAGACAGACAATCAAGTGGCCTCTTGATGCGGAAGAGTTATATAGTCTTCTAGATAGTTATAGACCCCTACAATGTCTATACAACGCCATCAGTTGGTCAATAAAGTCACGGAGATCCGTCGATGCTAATGGTTATGCCTGTTCTCCAAGCAAAGCAGAAGCAGAAAAAATTTCAGCTATCACCCAGAGTTGGGAGAAGGTGGTAACCTCTGAGCGTTTGCCTATTGGAACTGCACTAAGTCTAACTGTTCATCGGATAACAGGCAGCAAGGAAGCCATGACACTTCTTCATCGCTGCGTGGTTGGAATCTCATACTCTGATGTGCGCCAGTTGAATAGCAATTGGGCAAAGTCAGTTACCATGCAACATAAGATGCTCCCTCCCGGTTTTATTAGCGGCCGCAGTGTTCATGTCACCTTCGATAATTCAGACGCCAAGCAGCAAACTCTTACCGGAGCACACACTACACATCACACAACAGGGACAATCTGCCAAGCCAGATATGATGGTGATCCCTCAGCGGGGTCTACAGTTCCAAGAAAGGAGCATGAGCAAGATATTCAAGACAACGAGCCACCAGACTATGGATCCTTCAATATCCCTAAGAAGAATAAGACACCACCTCCATCATTTCCAGACTTCACTGATGATTACAAAGATTCAAAGCTGATAGATGACTCTCTTCAACGCAACATAGCCTGGGTATTAGTAAGTGCTGTTGGAGATACCTGCATGGACCAGTGTCTTCCTGATGTTGACAAAGAACCACTGGGACCAGTTGGATCTTGGACTTCATTTATGAAGAATGTCACAAAGTGCAAAACTAGCAAGTGCAAGCTGGAGTACCTCCCTGTTGTCCCCCTACTTCCAAGTGACAATGTAATCAAGTGGTACATGGATATGAATCTACAAATAGCTGATGACCTGCAAGTATATTACATTTTTGCACATGCAGGTGAAGCTATCAACAGTAAAATGTTGATCATTTCTTGGCTTCAGCAAGATAGGTATGACAAAATCATACCACTGATGGGTGGATTTCACACCATCCTGGTGAATCTCAAAGTTCTATACAAGAAGTATTGGTGTTTAGGGTTAAGTGACTGATGGGTCGATGCCAAAGCAATTGCCGATGGATCAGTTGCCCAAGCCATAGAAGGTCGACACTATGCAAGAAGGGTGAGACTTCACAAACAGTGACTGACAGTTGTGAAAGTCTGAGTTCTGTCAGATGTAGTGATCTTGACATTTCATATTGAGGAAAAATAAGACCTGGAAAGAGAAAAAATAGAGAGCTTTCGCAAATGCTCAGTTAGGGCACTAATGTAAAAGCTCACTGATATCTGACATCATGGACATTTGTACCCATTTTCAAGACTATACCAGATACAATCATTATATGATTATGTTAGGAATACACCTGTTCTTTACAAATTTGTTTTTAATATTTGTAGAATCAAGTGTGAATGCAGTTTCATTCACATTTGGTAACATTGGTAGTCTTGTAGGTGTCACCGGTGTTGCTTTGCATCCATCAACATGCATTATAACCATGATGGAGTAGCCTGTAGTTCAAAATGATGACAAATTCGGATTCCTTGCCCCAGAAAACCTAGGGGTAGAGACCAATATTATTGTTATAGCCTATCTAGAACTGGAGTTATCGCAATCCGAAAGTTGGTGGGCCAACTCCGGCGGCCATCTTGGATTTCGCCTGGATAAATCCATTTTTTCTGAATTTAAACCAGAGGGTCATATTCCTCTGCCTAAAAATAGCTATTCTGAGAGAAAAAAGCATCTTGATAGCTAATCACAATGCTGTGAAAAAATATTTTGTGATTTTTGGTGGCCATTTTGGATTTTGGCCGCCATCTTGGATTTCGGGTAAAATTTCAGATGGCCCAAAAGCTTATTTGAATCAGCATGGTTCAAAGTACCAGAATCAGTTTACAAAACCTTGACCCCAAAAAAGGGCAGTTTTTGCCTGGCTCCGACTTGTCTATAAGAAAAACGGAAATATCCTTACAGTATACGAGCAAGTGTTAAACGTGTAAGGTCCAATACACTTTCA
>NC_090746.1:75945522-75950522 GCF_036898095.1 Palaemon carinicauda
CTAGCAGTAGAGCCATGATGACCCTGACAAATCTGATCACAGAGTTTACCATATCTTTCCAACAAATTACAAATTACAGCGGACTCCAATAATGTCAAAAGAGATTGGGGTGATGGGTCTGCAGAAAATTAATTCAGCAACACCATGCATTCATCTGGTATTCCACCTTCTACCAAAAATTGCTTAAAATGCAGAATCTGCAAGGCAATTGCAAACAGGGGATGGATAAGCTTGCATATGTTCAAATGTTTTCCACCAATGAACCCTCGTACTGAACCATGAGCCAACACATTAGCCAAGCTAAGAACCTCGGTACAACCAGACGATTCAACAATATAACCTAATGCGCTAAATTAGGCTATAGAAATATGAAATGCACCAAAACAAACAAAGATATTGTCAAAGAAAGAGGATTCTTATGCTTGGTTCTGGAGTGCAGGTTTTGCGATACCAAGTCACATGTCAATATAGCATATGCCTCACTGCACTCACTTGCAACCTTTTGAGACCTGACCAAATTTTCTTTAACTACATCCAATCTTGATGGTGGCAGTTCAATATTTTCCATATACCCAATCTACTGCAAAGGGAGTCTGTCCTCTGTGACCAAGAAATTCCAGCCTGCCACATATGGGTGCTGGACATCAGGCAGCAGCACATTAACCAGATAATATTAATTTTCTTTGCTATCTCCAGGCTGGATTGTGGATCTTGTGAATATTTTTCCAATTTGAACCTCGACAGTGATGGCTTTCTTTTATATGGGATGATTTGTCGCTAAGGCGCATCAAATATTCGTCGTCTTTTCACAGGTACTTGGTCAGTAGCTGCATCAGTATTTGTGGTCCCTTCAGTCTCAGCACCTTGCATCACACCTGCAGCAGGCCTGTTCTGGTAGCATATCACAATGGTGTCATGATGAGTGTCTTTGCCAGATAGTGTTTCTGTCAGCTCGTCATAATCTTCCCAAGCAAGACCTGTGGAGAGACCAACTTGAGGTAAAAGCATATCAGGTAAAAGCTGCCCTTCTGCTGTGATTTTTGACGCTATATCCGTCTCAATTGATTCAGCTCTGTGATAACTTACCGCATGACTCAAGTGATTAGGAATTTCCACAACTCTGCGACTACCTGTGAGGCTTTTCATTCCGACTCCTAGACTAAGATGCTTGGATGGTTTTACTGGAGCTAGGACAATTCGCCGTAAACAAATTTGGCGTAGGACAATTGATTGCAAGACTTTTCGCCGTAAGAAAACTTGCCGTACGGATATTTTGCCACAAGGACATTTCGCCGTAAAATGTATATTTTAGATTTTTGCTTATTTCTTTTAGTGATCAATATAACTATATTCATATAGTTATCTTCGAGTATATTTTTCACTTTTCATTGATTTTCATGTATTCATATAATTATAATTGTATATAAGATAAGGATAAAAAAAATGAGGACCGCGCACTTTATTTAAAAAGTTTTCTAAAAAAAATTCAAAGCTAAAAATCATGTAAGTTCATAGCAATTGCTCGTAAATAATGTTCTTTTGCATTTTGATCATAACCTCTGAAAATACTTAGTATGTGCTTATAAACATATTTGTATTGCTTCTTGACTGCTGTTTCACCTCTTTCTGCATCGATTATCTTCTTTATAGAAAGACATTCTTCATTTTTCAATACATTGATGAGTTTCCATAAAAGTGGATGCGTATTGGTCACAGATGCTTGAAGCGCATTATGGAACCCTTCTACTCCATTGTTGGTATTAGCGTCCTGCATTTTCTAATTCCTCGCATGCAGCACCAATCAATGATCTTGAAGCTAGCTGGGATTTCAGTGCATTTTCTTTCATATGTGCAATTATTTTTTGCATTTTGTTTGCTTGGGTTCACTGGATGGGTATGCTCACTTAAAGTTTTACAGATTGAAATATCTTCAATATTCCGTCTTGTATGTACTCTTGCTTAGCAGTTTTTTTTTTTTAACACACTTCCAATAAACCTTGCCTCCATATTCTTTTTCTTGCCTGTAAATGAAGTTGGAATCATCTACGAGCTTATCACAACCTCTGGTGCTTTTGATAGTGTACGGCATCGTATGGGTTTAAGTTTCAACTGTTAAAAGTAGATAATACAAAGGTTTAAGATTAAAAAAAAAATATGGTAAACTACGGAATTTGTAATGACGTCATTTAAACATTTAACGACGGGTGTCAAAATTTATAACAACCCTTCTCTCTCTCTCTCTCTCTCTCTCTCTCTCTCTCTCTCTCTCTCTCTCTCTCTCTCTCTCTCTCCTCTCTCTCTCTCTCTCTTAAATTCTTTTTTTTTTAATCTATACATGACAAAGCATATACATTTTACGGCCAAATTGTCCTTGCGGCAAAATATCCATACGGCAATATATCCGTACGGCAATTTTTCTTACGGCAAAATGTCTTACAATCAATTGTCCTACGGCAAATTGTCCGGTCTCCGGTTTTACTCATCCCTGGCTGGTACAGTAAATAACATCCTGGGATAGCGAGACTACCCTTAGCTTTACTTATTCACTAGGCTTATCTTTATTCTGCAAGACACAGAGAAGTGTGGTAAAAACCAAATGAAGAAGGTCTGGAATTTCTACTTGCTCTTTCTTAAAATCCTCAAGTGACAAGGACACAGGCAATTCAGGTACACACTTACAAATTTCAAGGATGTTGAAACGCAATGTAGAGGCTGTTTTTATAATATTTTAAAGACAAAACAGGTGCACACACAGAGTCAATAAAACAAATCTCAGTAATATAGGTGAACCATCTATCAACTAAATTTGAAACGGTTTGAGGAGTACATTTCACAGGAACCGTTTAATAATGACTTATGTCATATCAGTCATATTGCTGGAATAGATCCCATATTCTTCAAAAAACTTTATCTATGTCTCTTCTTTATATTCTATTGATATTTAGTAAACCCTGGGCAAAGTTTGATGTCTTATTTAGCCAAAATACAGCTAAAACCCAAAACCGGCATTGCCAAAGGCTGACCTTGACCTTTTAACCCTTGGTGACCCCCAATAATCATTTAATTGACGTTGTTTGATATGAAATCTGCACATCAATAGCATCATTTTGGTATATAATTCTTTATTCTAGACTCAGGATGATAGGAGTTGCAGCCAATTTACTTTCCTCCACCCCCATATTTTGTCGAAAAATTAAAAGTCCGTTTTCGGGCAAACGGAGTTAATAAAATCCACACCCACCCCTGCCCAACTTAAAGATACCTATTTTTGGATGTCCCATGGTAGACCCTTTCCAAAACATGCCCACTAGAATTTTGGTCATCTCCGGTAAATAAATGGCTGCTAGCTCTTCGACTAACAGAATCATCTTGTAAATACTTTTATGGCGAAGTACAGAACTTACAGTAAGGCCCTTTTTTCTCTCAAGATGTTACATTCAAATACCACTGTTAAAGAAAAAAAATACAGAAACAAAATATCTGAAATTCACCGTAAAATTACACAGTTCTTAGCCGTATTTCAGTTAAATACAGGTGACAGCAATATTTCCCACATTTTGTTATTATCTCTTACGGGTTGGTGACCGTAATATCACTCTTAATCGTCAGTACTGTATATCCGTTTTCGAAACTGTGAATATCCTGTAATAAATGTCACCAGGCATTTCCCTTTTTTATGCAATTTTTTTAGTGCACTAACAAGTTTTCCATTATAACCTTTTCTTCCAAAGCATTATTGAACTATTGCGGATTACTATAAAATTTGGTACACGAATAAAACGCCTGAAATATATATATATATATATATATATATATATATATATATATATATATATATATATATATATATATATATATATATATATATATAAATATATATATATATATATATATATGTGTGTGTGTGTGTGTGTGTGTGTGTGTGTGTATATATATATATATATATATATATATATATATATATATATATATATATATATATATATATATATATATATATATATATATATATATATATATATATGTATATATATATATAGTATTCAATAGGTTTTCAGGTTTTAAACTTCGTTATTTCAAAGATTTTCCTTTTTCTCTTCTCTTTTCTTAGAGTGGATCTTAATCGGCTTAACTGAATCCAGGCTTTGCATATCTAACCGACTTATCTTTCAGCTTCCTGAGAAAGGCAATATCCTTGGGAGGGAAGCTGAGTAAACCATCTTTGCCTTTGACAACGGTATGACTTTGGACGCAAAAGAAGCCTTTGATCTCTATCAGTAACTTACCATGAAAATACCTCTAATTTGGTAAATGCTTCGAAGAGGAAGACAACGCCATTTGGATGAATACGTTTACTTTGATTATGTAAATTTGCAGTCTAGATTGATGATATGAAAGTTATATGAAAAAAAAAAATATTTGTTTATTGAAAATGTATTTAATGATGAGGATATTTCAAGATATAGGTTAATAAACTAAAAATTTATTGAACTTTATCTAATTTTGAAAAAAAAATATTCAACTACTTGTTTATAGAAAATGTATTTAATTATGAAGATATTTCATGCTGTGAATAATAAGCTAAAAAATTATTGAACTTTATTTAATAAAAGAAATTATATCTGGTGAAAAATCTTATATTGATTATAAATTTTCATCTCTTTTTGAAAGTATAATTTTTCTTCTGTTTTCAAAATATAATAGAGGCTTAGATAATAAATATAATCTCTGCATATGCCCTTGGATGGATATATTACCAAAAATAAGAAAACAAATCTATTTATATGAATTTCAGGCCGGTATTAGAACAAAGTTAAATGAAATAAAATAAATATTTGTTTATTGAAAATGTATTTAATAATGAAGATATTTTATGATATAAGTTAATAATCTAAAAATGTATTAAACTTTAGCTAATTCTGAAATTTTTAAAAAATATTTGTTTATTGAAATTGTATTTAATGATGAAGATATTTCATGCTGTAAATCATTAAACTAAA
>NC_090746.1:75960522-75973022 GCF_036898095.1 Palaemon carinicauda
GAAATCTCACTTTTTACCCGTTTCTCGCTCCCAGCTCAAGTTTACAGCCTTAATCTATGTGTATCAGAAAAATAAAGAAAGAAAAATACTACTGAACTGTGAATCTTGTTTCCAGGATTTAAGGCAA
Source organism: Palaemon carinicauda (assembly GCF_036898095.1). Taxonomy (NCBI): domain Eukaryota; kingdom Metazoa; phylum Arthropoda; class Malacostraca; order Decapoda; family Palaemonidae; genus Palaemon; species Palaemon carinicauda. The sequence goes on from NC_090746.1 coordinate 75,960,650, forward strand.
GAAGATCCTCCTGCTATATAGAGGATAATTTATATCTCCAGATAGAAAGAGAATATTGGTGGAAAGGAAGATTTTTTCCTCGATAAAAAGGATACAAATCTATGAATGGACTTATCAATGGGTAAAATTATTACAAATTATGAAAATATATATCAAACAATTCTTCTTCACACAAAGGGTTACTTACAGCACTGTGATTGTTCAGTGGCCACTTTCTTCTTGGTAAACAGCACTTTTAGGAGAAGAACACTCCAAAATCAAACCATTGTTCTCTAGTCTTGGGTAGTGCCATAACCTCTGTACCATGGCCTTCCATCGTATTTCTCTTCCTCTTGTTTTGTTAAAGTTTTTATACTTTATAAAGGAAATATCTATTTTAATGTTGTTACTGTTCTTAAAATGATTTGTTTTTCCCTGTTGGAGCCCCCGGGCTTATAGCATCCTGCTTTCCCAACTAGGGTTGTAGATTTGCAAGTAATAATAATAATAATAATAATAATAATAATAATAATAATAATAATAATAATAATAATAATAATAATAATATAAATGACAAAATCTACTGGTGAATAGGAACATATACAAATATAATAGATTATGATTATGATTAGTATCATGGCTGGAAGCTATAATAATATATAGTTAACAGAATTATTCTTCAAATGGTATATATTTAATTAATACTGATAAGTCGTGATTCCTTAATTAGGACAATATCAGATATGTTTATTTCAATGCATAATTTTCTTGTATAATTTAGTCAATTTTTATTAAACAACATAAATTTACAAAAACTGCATGAGATTTCAAAATGGAAATCGCTTTACATAAAGAATTCAATACATTTTGAAATATAACATGGTCATTATATTTGAGAGAATATGTTTTTTTTTATCTTACAAGTCAAATCTATTTATTATTGTACGTAATGCAATGTTTAACATAGTGTCAAATACCAACGCTCAGGTGAACATCAAATCTTAATGATGGGTGGTCATGCATGTCCTAATAAGATATCATCCGGGACGTTTATGGAATAGTTTTGATATATGCAACGTTTAGCTGAAATATTTTCCATTGATGCTGGTTTGAAATAAAAAGATATACCTCCAGTATGATTAAAAAGATAAACAAAAACATTACAACCATGCAAGTTATCCTTAGGATGGGATTCCACGTTTTGTTGAAACGTATATTTTTTTTTTTAATTCAGGATTTAAGAGAGGCTAGTGAACGTTCCATTTGAGCACACACATATATACAGTATATATATAGCTTTATATATACATATATATATATATATATATATATATATATATATATATATAATCTATAAATTTATATATATATATATATATATATATATATATATATATATATATATATATATGTGTGTGTGTGTGTGTGTGTGTGTGTGTAATGTACTGTAAATATCCAAATATCCATCCATCCATATACCAAAGGCACTTCCCCCAATTTTGCGGGGTAGCCGACATCAACAAGAACAAAACAAAAAAGGGGACCTCTACTCTATGTTCCTCCAGCCTAACCAGGGACTCAGCTGAGTTCAGCTGGTACTGCTAGGGTGCCACAGCCCAACCTCCCACATTTCCACCACAGATGAAGCTTCATACTGCTGAGTCCCCTACTGCTGCTACCTCCGCGGTCATCTAAGGCACCGGAGGAAGCAGCAGGGCCTACCGGAACTGCGTCACAATCGCTCGCCATTCATTCCTATTTCTAGCACGCTCTCTTGCCTCTCTCACATCTATCCTCCTATCACCCAGAGCTTTCTTCACACCATCCATCCACCCAAACCTTGGCCTTCCTCTTGTACTTCTCCCATCAACTCTTGCATTCATCCCCTTCTTTAGCAGACAGCCATTTTCCATTCTCTCAACATGGCCAAACCACCTCAACACATTCATATCCACTCTAGCCGCTAACTCCTCATTTCTTACACCCGTTCTCACCCTCACCACCTCGTTCCTGACCCTATCTACTCAAGAAACACCCGCCATACTCCTCAGACAGTTCATCTTAAACACATTCAATTTCTCTCTCTCCATCACTTTCATTCCCCACAACTCCGATCCATACATCACAGTGGTACAATCACTTTCTCATATAGAACTCTCTCTACATTCATGCCCAAACCTCTATTTTTTACTACTCCCTTAACTGCCCCCAATACTTTGCAGCCTTCATTCACTCTCTGACGTACATCTGCTTCCACTCCACCATTTGCTGCAACAACAGACCCCAAGTACTTAAACTGATCCACCTCCTCAAGTAACTCTCCATTCAACATGACATTCAACCTTGCACCACCTTCCCTTCTCGTACATCTCATAACCTTACTCTTACCCACATTAACTCTCAACTTCCTTCTCTCACACACCCTTCCAAATTCTGTCACTAGTCGGTCAAGCTTCTCTTTTGTGTCTGCTACCAGTACAGTATCATCTGCAAACAACAACTGATTTACCTCCCATTCATGATCATTCTCGTCTACCAGTTTTAATCCTCGTCCAAGCATTCGAGCATTCACCTCTCTCACCACTCCATCAACATACAAGTTAAACAACCACGGCGACATCACACATCCCTGTCTCAGCCCCACTCTCACCGGAAACCAATCGCTCACTTCATTTCCTATTCTAACACATGCTTTACTACCTTTGTAGAAACTTTTCACTGCTTGCAACAACCTTCCACCAACTCCACATAACCTCATCACATTCCACATTGCTTCCCTATCAACTCTATCATATGCTTTCTCCAGATCCATAAACGCAACATACACCTCCTTACCTTTTGCTAAATATTTCTTGCATATCTGCCTAACTGTAAAAATCTGATTCATACAACCCCTACCTCTTCTAAAACCCCCCTGTACTTCCCAGATTGCATTCTCTATTTTATCCTTAATTCTATTAATCAGTACTCTACCATACACTTTTCCAACTACACTCAACAAACTAATACCTCTTGAATTAAAACACTCATGCACATCTCCCTTACCCTTATATAGAGGTACAATACATGCACAGACCCAATCTACTGGTACCATTGACAACACAAAACACACATTAAACAATCTCACCAACCATTCAATTGCAGTCACACCCCCTTCCTTCAACATTTCACACCATCCATACCAGATGCTTTTCCTACTCTCGTTTCATCTAGTACTCTCCTCACTTCCTCTATTGTAATCTCTCTCTCATTCTCATCTCCCATCACTGGCACCTCAACACCTGGAACAGCAATAATCTCTGCCTCCCTATCATCCTCAACATTCAGCAAACTTTCAAAATATTCCGCCCACCTTTTCCTTGCCTCCTCTCCTTTTAACAACCTTCCATTTCCATTTTTCACTGTCTCTTCAATTCTTGTGCCGGCCTTTCTTACTCTCTTCACTTCTTTCCAAAACTTCTTCTTATTCTCTTCATATGACTGACCCAGTCCCTGACCCCACCTCAGGTCAGCTGCCCTCTTTGCCTCACGTACCTTGCACTTTACTTCCACCTTTTTCTCTCTATATTTTTCATACTTCTCTATACTATTACTCTGCAGCCATTCTTCAAAAGCCCTCTTTTTCTCTTCCACTTTTACCTTCACTCCTTCATTCCACCATTCACTGCCCTTCCTCATGCTGCCTCCAACAACCTTCTTGCCACATGCATCACTTGCAATCCCAACAAAATTTTCTTTTGCTAACTTCCACTCCTCTAGATTACCAGTTTCTCTTACTCTCACCTCGTCATATGCCATTTTCAACCTTTCCTGATATTTACTTTTTACCCCAGGTTTTATTAGCTCTTCAACCCTCACTAGCTCCCTTTTACATCCACCTACTCTATTCCCCCACTCTTTTGCTACAACTAATTTTCCTTCCACCAAAAAATGATCAGACATACCGTTAGCCATACCCCTAAACACGTGCACGTCTTTTAATCTTCCAAACATTCTTTTAGTTATTAACACATAATCCATTAATGCCCTTTCTACTACTCTTCCATTTGCTACTCTTACCCATGTATACTTATTTTTATCTTTCTTCTTAAAAAAGCTAGCACTTATTACCATCTTTTGTTCAACACACATATCTACCAGTCTCTCACCACTCTCATTTTCACCTGGTACGCCATACTTCCAATGACACCTTCTACCTCTCCAGCACCCACTCTAGCATTTAAGTCACCCATAACAACTACATAATTCCTTCTACCCAGTCCTTCTACACACCTAGTTAATTCATTCCAAAACTCATTCCGCTCTTCTTCACTTTTCTCACTACCTGGCCCATACGCACTGACAAACGCCCAACATTCCCTACCCAACCTAACCCTTACCCACATTTACCTAGATGATATCTCCTTCCATTCCACTACTTTACCTGTCATCCATTCACTCAGCAATAAAGCCACACCTTCTCTCGCTCTTCCCCTTTCAATCCCAGACACTCTACCAGACATTTCACCAAACACCACTTCACCCTTTCCTTTCATCTTTTTCTCACACAAGGCCAATACATCCATCCTTCTACTTCTAAACATACTTCCAATCTCACATCTTTTACTCTCTATCGTACTACATCCACGCACATTCAAACACCCCAAAACTAGAGTGCGGGGAGCAGTCACTCTCCCCCCAGCTCCATCTCTTTGTTGCTGTGTCACAGGATACTTTTACAGGGGAGGGGGTTCCCAGACCCCTCGTCCCGTCCCTTTTAGTCGCCTCTTACGACACGCAGGGATAACGTTGGCGCTATTCTAATTATTTTATGTGTATATATATATATATATATATATATATATATATATATATATATATATATATATATATATATCTGTATATATATACACAAGTGTATATATATATATATATATATATATATATATATATATATATATATATATATATATATATATATATATATATATATATATATATATATATATATATAATGTACATATCAGAGGATGACAGAAGGAATACGTGAGTGAAGAAACATACAATTAAATATTTTGTTACAAGTTTAGAGAAAATCTGTGTTTGTATGTATACAAACATTCAGAGTATCCTTTCACATCCGTTGAAATCTGATTTGCTTGTAATTAAGGTCTAAGCATCCCTTCATGCTTAATTTGCAAGGATAATATTTATGCTGCATATGTTTCAGTACAGTTTTCATATAAAAATTCTTTTTGGATTTTTTTTCTTTTAATTTAACAGATACAAAGGAAAGGCAAGTTATATTTCCATTTCGTTTAGTCAGTGCAAAGACATAACAATTTTACTTCAATTTTTTTTTGTGTAACATTCGGTGGAATATTTCTATGGTTGTCTAGTGAATTAAGAGGTGAGACCTTTGAATGGAGAACAATATTTTCAGGCTGTGGATGAAACTTCAGCAAAATTTTTGATATGTAGAGTATGTACCCAATTAATGTGTTCGAAGTTTCTGAAGTTTCATGCACAATGTGTTGATCTGTATATTTCTTAGGTAAAAAAGATTGGAAAAGACGAAAATCATAGCAAAATGAAATAGAATTAGCAGAACTATCCAAAACAATAACCAAACTAAAAACCAAGGAAATTCGTAAATACAACCAGACCAAAATTGAGGAAAACTAAAGAAAGGAAGAAACATCAAATTGATGAAAAGAAGACTTGGAAGAAGGTGCTAACAGAGGTTTGCTTTAAAGGATGAAAACGGAAATATCATCCACAACAGAGATGCTATACAATGGTGATATAATAAATAAGTTCAACGAGAGAAACAACGAAACATCTGAGTCGGTACCAAACGTAACAAGGAGATGTAAAAAAGCATTAAAAGGTATGAAAAAGGAAAAACAGCAAGAAAATATGGCTTAACAATAAGCAATTAATGATAGATTGAGGAGATTTCCTAGTAGTAAAAATCGTCTTCAAAAAACGTCTATACCTACAGCAAGGTAAAACCTTATCAGGCAATAAAAGTGGGTATTCCACAACTGATCATATCCACGTTAATGGAAAAAGCAACAGAGTATAACAAACCACTACCACTTTGTATGGAATTTATGGACTACAAAAAAAGCTTTTGATTCTGTAGAAAACCTCAGTCGTAATAAAAACCCTTCAAAAACAAGGAAAAGAAGAATCTTATGTTAGAATACTTAAAGATAGTTATACAGAATGTACAGCAATCCTAAAACCACATAAAATAGTGAGGAAATTCTGATTGAGAGAGGATTTAGACAGAGATCTTATCTACCTTAAATTATTCACAGCATGCCTTGAAAAAGTTTTCAAGAATTTACATTGGGAAACTGTAGGAAATAATGTCAATGGGGAGTACCTTAACAATCTAAAATTTGTAGATGACAGTTGTGTTTAGTGAATCATGGGAGGAATTAAAAAAGATAATAGATATTAAAAGAGAAAGCAAAAATGTGGGAATTAAAATTAATATGAGTAAAACTAAGATAATGAATATACGTACGTGGGGCAGACAGTGTTTCCCCAGGACACAAGACCGAAATTAGAAAAACGATATGAATGGGTTGGAAAGCCTTTTGAAAACAAAATGACATTATGAAAAGTGAAATGTCAATTTCTCTAAAAAGAAAAGTATCTATTAAGATGGTCTTGTCAGTATCATTTTATGCATCAGAAACTTAGAGCCTTACTAAAGCTTTAGAACATAAGCTAGTTACATCTCAGAGAGCTATGGAATAAATAATGATGGAAATAACAATAAGCGACAGAAACAGATCAACATGCATACGAGGTGAAACTAAATTAGAGAATATTTCAACATGTAAGAAAAAGTAATGAACATGTGCACGATATATAATGAGAATGACAGACAATAGATGGACATTAGAAATAACAGAATAGATCCCTATAGATTGTAAAAGGAACAGGGGAAGGAGGAGGATGATGGATTGACAGACAAAGAACATGTGCGGATGTGGACTGGCACAAAAAGACCGAAAACAGACGCGTGTGGATGGATATGTCTGAGGGCTTTGTGCTGCAGTGGACTAGTAACGGCTGCTGCTGCTGATGATAATAATGATTTGGATAATGATGAGATATATATATATATATATATATATATATATATATATATATATATATATATATATATATATATAATATATATATATATATATATATATATATATATATATATATATACATATATATATATATATATATATATATATATATATATATATATATATATATATATATATATATATATATATATATATATACGTATGTGTATATAAACACACACACACAAACATATATATATATATATATATATATATATATATATATATATATATATATATGTATGTATATATATATATATATATATATATATATATATATATATATATATATATATATATATATATATATATATATATATAAGTATGTGTATATAAACACACACACACACACACACACATATATATATATATATATATATATATATATATATATATATATATATATATATATATATATATATATATATATATATATATATATATATATATGATATATTGGTACATACACATACACACACACGCACGCACACACATACACACACACGCATATATATATATATATATATATATATATATATATATATATATATATATATATACATATATATATATATATATATATATATATATATATATATATATGTATATATATATATATATATATATATATATATATATATATATATATATATATTTCTTTTCGGTCACGCTCAGCTCTCTCATTCCCTCGGGTATGGGGAGAGGAGTAGTCATCCCCTCATTTTTGACAGGTTACGTACATTAGTATATACTATATATGAACACATCTCCAGTTTCAGAATGAGAGTATTCAAGGTGGGTTTGTTTTTCAGATATCACGAAGGCTTTTGTGCTGAAGTCTCAGTCTGATGTTCTTTCTTTAAAATCAATAAACAGGTAATTCACCTGATAAGAGTAGACAGGTCTCGAACCACCTTGGACAGACCCAGAGCTAACTAAATATTTTTCATTCTTAAAGAAAACCAAGACATACAAATTCTATTAGAAGTAGCCATCAGAGAGTGAGTCATTGCATATTTATATATTAACACGATAGCATGTGTTATCTATTTTGTGTGTTACGCTTTAAAGAAAAAAGAAATCATTTCATGGTACTCTCGTGTGTCACGCTTTAAAGAAACCGGAAATAATTTCATGGTATTCTCGTGTGTCACGCTTTAAAAAAAACGGAAATAATTTCATGGTATACTTTTACAAATTCACATTAGGACATTGATTATTTAAGCAAAGCACAACTTATATAGTTTGCCGAATGTTGTCTTTAGCACCTGACTCTTTTTTTTTAAATATTAGACAAGAAATTGAGTTCTATCAATTTCCATAATATAGATCATAAAATTAATCTTAGGTCTTTCAATTTAACAAATAATCCATTCTTTTTGTAAATGATTTCTCATAATTTTGATCACCCTCTGCTTCAAAGTTTCCTACACATTACTCAATTTCTCACCCACCTATCATATTCAATTACCATTAACAAAGTTCAAGGACCGACTTTTGATAAGGTTGGGATCTACCTACCACTACCTTGCTTTACTCATGGACAACTAAAAATAGTTCGACTCATGTTATTAAAACATGTATCGGTTAGGAACAAAATAATTAGTATTTAAAATATCGTTTTGTGTAATTTATACGGGTTCCACTAGTTCAAATGAATTATTGTTTGTTTATCTGATTTGCTAATAAAGTAATCTAGCATCTACCCACGTCTAAATGAAAGTTTGAAGTTCATTGAATAAGAGAATAAATAGTATTTTCATATTTGTACAGAAACACTTCATAACATGCATATTTCATATCCCTAATATCTATCACCACATAGTTTACGTGTTAGAAGAGAGATGTGTAATAACTTCTCTGAAGTGATGTTAGTGTTTTATCATTCCAAAGGACTCTTGACTTGCTCTCTGACCCTTTCATCCTCCCAATAAGGGATCTTTTATCGTTTTATCATTTACTCCATCGCTCAGCCCTCTACATTATAACTGCCTTTATCCTGAGCCAGGACATCTACCATTTCTCCCTTCTTCATCTCCTCTTTAACTACATTCCCGACGAAAATTTAATGTCGTTAATATTGTCCAGCGTTCCAGGGCCTCATGATTCTTTCCTTGAATGACATTCAATCTTTATTTCTCTTAGGAACAGTGAAACCTCACCTTCAGGGTTTGATATATTCATACTGAATCTGATTTTGGGAAATGGATTTATCTATGGTTTTGAGTCTTAAAGTTGTCAACACATAAATAATAATGAAATAAATATGTTTATGATAAAATGCATCACGGTTGTTTTTTTATATATCCTGTGGTAAACGTGACTGTGAATGACTTATTATTACGTTTATTATCAAAATAATATTCTTAATAAATGTTATCAAAGACATAATCAAGAAGTAAGATTTCTATACCGCTTCACATTTAACTATTTATGTATTCTAAAAAATTAAGATTTACTTAGAGGCATGTAATATACACTTATATTTCACCATTAATCACTTTCTCCAAAAAGGAGTGTTTTTAGGAAAAAACTTTACTTAGATCACATATGTACACACACACACACTCACACACACACACACACACTCACACACACACACACACACACTCACACACACACACACACACACACACACACACACACATATATATATATATATATATATATATATATATATATATATATATATATATATATATATATATATATACATATGTATGTGTGTGTGTGTGTGTGTGTATATCCATAGCGTGGTGAAAGGATTTGCCTATAACCATTATCGACAAAACTCTAGGCTACAAGTCAGGACCACCCATACTAGGTTGATTTGAACAAAAAAACCTGCATTTATCGTTGTTGGGATATATATATATATATATATATATATATATATATATATATATATATATATATATATATATATATACATGATGTTACATATATTTTTTAGTTTTAGATTACACCATCTATGTAATCTTAATCTATGAATTTTTAAATTAGATTTTTTTCTATTCATAGCCCTTTAGCAATTCATTATTTCGTTATTTATTTCTCCCTTTTATCTGTTTCAGTATCACAGGCACATAAGTACTTTTTTAGTATTTTAATTTTGTTATTTTTTAGCTTTAAATTTTCATATGCTTACAACATAATCATTAAAAGTATTTTTCTTATTTTTTTTTTTTACTTTCAACTTACTAACATCAATTTTTCTATTCCCTGTAAGGAATTTCCATTTAGTTTCTGAAAAGAGTATCTCAAGGAAATTTTCTGTTCTATTTTCCTTGTCTTTAGATTTTTATTTCTTTCTCCATTTTTATGGAGACAAATCTTTCTGCGAATGTGACAAGGAAAGAGAAATGATTACAGCAGATCTTTACAATTTCATGAATAGCGGTTATCAGTGATTTTTCTTGGTTTGTAAGCATGGAAATAACACGCATTTAACATGAATGCAGAAGTTGCTGAAAAAGTAAATTTTTTGCGTAGCGAATCTCTTGACATCCACATTAAGGGAGTTTCGTCTCTCTCTCTCTCTCTCTCTCTCTCTCTCTCTCTCTCTCTCTCTCTCTCTCTCTCTCTCTCTCTCTCTTTTATTCTCTTTTATAGAGTATACATATATTCTTATATAAAAATAACCTCTTTCATTAAACCATTTCACTCACTAATCATTAATAGCTAATTTCAAATATAACGAGATATTGCTGCCGTGGGTAGTCCATGATAGGCACTTATATATATATATATATATATATATATATATATATATATATATATATATATATATATATATATATATATATATATATATATATATATATATATATATTTATATATATATATATATATATACATATATATATAAATATATATATATATATATATATATATATATATATATATATATATATATAAATATATATATATATATATATATATATATATATATATATATATATATATATATACATATATATATGTATATATATATATATATATATATATATATATATATATATATATATATATATATATATATATATTTATATATATATATATATATATATATATATATATATATATATATATATATATATATATATATATATATATATATATTGGTCCCATGCCTTTTCCCTTTAACGTGGGAGACACCCTAAGGTTAAAGCCTCCCATTTTTAAGTAAGTCTCAAGGAGACAAGGTTGTTTGTTATTTACTGTTTTTTTTTACTCCAGCTGGCGATGGCGTACGCTTACACCTGTGTCAACTGAAGAACGGATGGCCATGATAGAAAACTGAAATTGTAAACTGGAGCATGACTGATCATTATTGAATAACGGACATTGTAAACTTGAAAATGGCTGATCATTATTGAATAACAGATGTTATATACTTGACAACGGCCAATCATTATTAGATAACGGTCATTGTGAATTTAAGCACGGCTGATCATTATTAACTAACGGTCATTGTAAACTTAAAAAGGGCTGATCATTATTAATTAACGGCCATTGAAAACTTGAGAACGGATAATCATTATTAGATAAGGGTCATTGTGAACTTGAGCACGGCTGATCATTATTAAATAAAGATTATTGTAAAATTGAGCATGGCTGATCATTATTGAATAACGGACATGTAAACATGGGAATGGATGGGTATGATAAAAAACAGACATTGTAAACTTGAGTTCAGAACAAGGAACATAAAAAAAGACTACTGGATTTTGATGTTATAAAAGTATTCAATATATACATAACAGATTCGCTGACTCCAATACAAACCTTAGTTTATATAAAGCCTTTTATATGCAAAGAATTTTCAAAATGGAATCATTTCTATATAGTCGCCATTTCTTTCCAGTCGCATTGGTATTCTAGAGGGTATCATATCTTAAGAGCTAATGACTGAAATTTTCTCTCTCTCTCTCTCTCTCTCTCTCTCTCTCTCTCTCTCTCTCTCTCTAGGCCTAAAAGTAGATTCACGTTACCGAAAATCTCTCTCTCTCTCTCTCTCTCTCTCTCTCTCTCTCTCTCTCTCTCTCTCTCTCTCTCTCTCTCTCTCTCTCTCTCAGTGAGTGTTACTGCATGCTAGCGAGTCCCGTTTTGTGATCCGAGAAAATCAGATGATTTAAGGCGAATAACAAAAGCCTATCGAGTGCAATATAGATGCAAATTTTCGTGAATAGTCGGTGATTAGTTTGAGGTAGGAAGAGTGGGATAAAACGTCGGCATAGGATAGTTATCTTGTG
>NC_090746.1:75978022-75980522 GCF_036898095.1 Palaemon carinicauda
TCTCTCTCTCTCTCTCTCTCTCTCTCTCTCTCTCTCTCTCTCTACCTTGCCAAGCACACAAAGTTAAGCCGAAAAGTAGATAAACTAGTTAGAAAGGCCAAGATCAATGAAGAGAAAAGAGTGGCTTCAGCTTGTAAATAAAACCCAAAATAATATTTTGCTTATGTTAACAGTAGAAAACCAATCCAAAATAATATTAGCCCATTAAGAGACTCAGAGGGTAATCTTATAACAAGTGATCAATGGCCTTCCTTGAATCAGATATCATATATGAAGGGCCACAGCCATTAAACAGAGTCACATTTACAATGGATGATGACAAAAGGAAATAAAACGATGATATTCGGCTTCAGCTTGTAAATAAAACCCAAAATAATATTTTGCTTATGTAAACAGTAGAAAACCAATCCAAAATAATATTAGCCCATTAAGAGACTCAGAGGGTAATCTTATAACAAGTGATCAATGGCCTTCCTTGAACCAGATATCATATATGAAGGGCCACAGCCATTAAACAGAGTCACATTTACAATGGATGATGACAAAAAGGAAATAAAACGATGATATTCGGCTTCAGCTTGTAAATAAAACCCAAAATAATATTTTGCTTATGTAAACAGTAGAAAACCAATCCAAAATAATATTAGCCCATTAAGAGACTCAGAGGGTAATCTTATAACAAGTGATCAATGGCCTTCCTTGAACCAGATATCATATATGAAGGGCCACAGCCATTAAACAGAGTCACATTTACAATGGATGATGACAAAAAGGAAATAAAACGATGATATTCGTCCAAGAGAGATTATATAGCTAGAAAAAGAGATAACCCCACACTTTTACAAAATGTTCCGAAAGACAGCCAACGAAAGAAAGGCACCACAAACATGGAAACTAGGCAAAGTTCCTTTAACCTACAAGAAGGGACCAAAAGAAGAACCTAGCAACTACAGACCTGTGTGTCTAACGTCAGTGCCTTGCAAAATGTTTTAAGCAATTATAGTAGATTCATAAGTAGAACATATAGAGAAAAACAATCTTCTGATAGACAGTCAGCATGGTTTTAAACAAAAAAGATCATGTGTGACAAACCTGTTAGAATTTTCCCACATGTTTAGCGTTTATGATAAAAGCAGGGTAATAGACATCGTATACCTAGCATTTCAAAAGACTTTTAACAAAGTTCCTCATAAAAAATTAATGACCGAAATTAGAGCACTAGGCATCATTGACGAGCCAGTTGAATGGATCGAAGATAGGCTAACAAGCAGAAAACAGAGAGTTTTAATCAATGGAGAAGCTTCAGAGAGGGCAGCTGTTACAAGGGGAGTACTTCAAGGACCCGTCTTTGGCCTACTAATATTTACAATTTACGATAACGATATAAATTCAGGATTCAATAGTATAACAACCAAATTTGACGACGATACTAAGCTAGGCATAAATGCTGCGAACTCAGAAGACGTGCAGTAAAAGCCTTAAGAGTGGTTCTAATGACGCTTGGAGAATGGTCCAATAAAATGGCAAATGCCTTTTAACTGTGGGAAAAGCAAAGTTTTGCACATATGTTATAGTAACCCACAATCAGATTACTCACTGTAGGATAATTAAATAGGAAGTGTGGACCAGGAGGAATATCTCAGTATTATTATCAGCAAGGATTTGAAGTCCACCAAACAGAGCATGAAAGCTGAAAATAGAGCAAAAAAGTAATAGGTTACATAAGGAGTCTATTCAAATACAGAAACAAAGACACTGTACTACAACTGTGCACATCAATAGTAAGACCCCATCTAATATACGAAGTCCAATTCTGTGCTCCAAGTTTTCAAAAAGATATAGATAGTCTGGAACCAGTACAAAGCAATTTGGACATTGACGGAGAAAGAAACGTTTAAACTTATCTAATCTACAAACTCAACGACTGAGGAAATAATTAGTCGGCATTCAAAATTCTTAAAGGAATAACAAATGTAGATTACAACAATCTATTCACGTTTAGCGCAAATCAGTCCAGAGGTAACGAATACAAACTGGAATTGAAATGATACAACACCACTCAATGGGGCAACTTCTTTACATACAAGAAAGCAAATACATGAAATAGACTGACAGCGGATGTAGTAAACAGTATCACTGTAAACGAGTTCAAGAATAAGTTAGACAAAATCATAAAAACTCTCTAAACACTTACAGTAAGTGAATCGCTCTACCAAAGAGCAAATAGAGTGTCCGCGGATGGACTAAAATTTTTTATCTCTCTCTCTCTCTCTCTCTCTCTCTCTCTCTCTCTCTCTCTCTCTCTCTCTCTCTCTCTCTCTCTCTCTCAATAAAACAGATTCATCTCATTTAAAACAACAAAACAGTAAAAGATACTCACATATATCTCTGCCTCTCACTGCCACCTTGTATCTCTCACATGCAAAATATAAAAGTGGATCTGCTTCGTGAGTGTCCCTTGACTGAAAGACTCTGAGTGTGTCGTTGCGGAACCGTTCAG
>NC_090746.1:75988022-75993022 GCF_036898095.1 Palaemon carinicauda
ACTTTTATCTTTCTTCGTGGCCAAGTGGTTTAGTCACTGTCTGTACAAGCTTGCCGACCAGGGTTCGATTCCCGGCCGGACACAAGCTCTTGTCTTTGTGTGATTTCGCCTAGGGCTCTAATCCTGAGGTCGTTAAGAGAATCCAGACATTAATGTATCAAAAATATATATGGCTTATTTGAATATGAAAAACACGTCTAAATGTGCAAAATTTATCATTAATTGAATGCTAAGTAACAATCTACCAATTAGCTACGATGGTGAAGATGGGTTGATTTCAATTCTAAGTACAAAACACCTGAATTTGACAGGTATAAGTACAGTAGAATTGTCATTGACTTTTATCTTTCTTTGTGGCCAAGTGGTTTAGTCACTGTCTGTACAAGCTTGCCGACCAGGGTTCGATTCCCGGCCGGACACAAGCTCTTGTCTTTGTGTGATTTCGCCTGGGCCTCTGATCCCGAGGTCGTTAAGAGATTCCAGACATTAATGTATCAATAATATATTTGGCTTATTTGAATATAAAAAACACGTCTAAATGTGCAAAATTTATCATTAATTGAATGCCAAATAACAAACTACCAAATAGCTACGATGGTGAAGATGGGTTGATTTCAATTCTAAGTACAAAACACCTGAATTCGACATGTATAAGTACAGTAGAATTGTTATTGACTTTTATCTTTCTTTGTGGCCAAGTGGTTTAGTCACTGTCTGTACAAGCTTGCCGATCAGGGTTCGATTCCCGGCCGGACACAAGCTCTTGTCTTTGTGTGATTTTGCCTGGGGCTCTGATCCCGAGGTCGTTAAGAGAATCCAGACATTAATGTATCAAAAATATATATGGCTTATTTGAATATGAAAAACACATCTAAATGTGCAAAATTTATCATTAATTGAATGCCAAGTAACAAACTACCAATTATCTACGATGGTGAAGATGGGTTGATTTCAATTCTAAGTACAAAACACCTGAATTCGACAGGTATAAGTACAGTAGAATTGTCATTGACTTTTATATTTCTTCGTGGCCAAGTGGTTTAGTCACTGTCTGTACAAGCTTGCCGACCAGGGTTCGATTTCCGGCCGGACACAAGCTCTTGTCTTTGTGTGATTTCGCCTGGGGCTCTGATCCCGAGGTCGTTAAGAGAATCCAGAAATTAATGTATCAAAAATATATATGGCTTATTTGAATATGAAAAACACGTCTAAATGTGCAAAATTTATCATTAATTGAATGCCAAGTAACAAACTACCAATTAGCTACGATGGTGAAGATGGGTTGATTTCAATTCTAAGTACAAAACACCTGAATTCGACAGGTATAAGTACAGTAGAATAGTCATTTACTTTTATCTTTCTTCGTGGCCAAGTGGTTTAGTCACTGTCTGTACAAGCTAGCCGACCAGGGTTCGATTCCCGGCCGGACAGAAACTCTTGTCTTTGTGTGATTTCGCCTAGGGCTCTGATCCCGAGGTCGTTAAGAGAATCCAGACATTAATGTAACAAAAATATATATGGCTTATTTGAATATATATATATATATATATATATATATATATATATATATATATATATATATATATATATATATATATATATATATATATATATATATATATATATATATATATATATATATATATATATATATATATATGATCAGCCGTTACTAATCCACTACATAAAGGCATTAGTGTTGTCCTTCCAATGGTGTCTGTTTATGGTTTGTCTATGTCACTCTATACCCAAAAATTCTCTTAGCTCGTCAATCTATCCTCTTCTTTTCTTTCCCCTGCTTCTTTTGCAATCTCTAGTGACCCATTCCGTTGTTCTTAATGTCTTTCTATACCTGTCCTTCTCACTATATGCCCTGCCCATTCCCATGTATATCTGTGTGTGTGTGTTTGTGTGTATAAGTTCGATAGTCCATAATAATCCGGTTAAGTTGAGTCATTATTCCAGATTTATCTTGAAGAAATACTGCTAATATGATATTTAATAAAAGATTCGTCACTTCATAAACAGTTTTAGTAACCCATTACTGATAAGCTTTGCTGCTTTAGAAAATTTTGGAAGATTTTTTTTTTTTTTTTGTTTAGAAATAAAGAAACTCCCATATGGATATAAATCTAAACCAACAGTGTTTGAAGGATATGGAATGAGGTTATCTCAACGCCTTCAATGAGATTTGATTGAGAATTTTTTTACGAATGCAAGTTGATTTTCACAATTTTCAATCTATTTTGAAAACTCAAGACCTACGGAACCCAGACATTTCAAATCAGTCAATAACGAGAGAGAGAGAGAGAGAGAGAGAGAGAGAGAGAGAGAGAGAGAGAGAGAGAGAGAGAGAGAGAAATGCTTATTTAAGTGTGAACTATGTTATATTGAAAAATGCCTTATAAACGCCGTTCTGTCAGTTTTTCAGCAAATAAAACTTTGTCACCAAAACCCAGACCAAGATAATTATTATAAGCCAAGCTCATAACATGAAGACAGTATCATTAAGATATCATTAGGTAGTAGGCTGGCCAGGGCACCAGCCACCCGTCCAGATACTACCACTAGAGATTTATGGAGTCTTTTGACTGTCCAGACAGTAGTACATAGGATCCTTCTCTCTGGTTACGGTTCATCTTCCCGTTGCCTACACACACACACACACACACCGAATAGTCTGGTTTATTCTTTACATATTCTCCTCTGTCCTCATACACCTGGAAACACTGAGAATACTAAACAAATTCTCCTTATTAAACTGTAATTTCTCAGTGGCCACTTTCCTCTTTGTAAGGGTAGAAGAGACTCTTTAGCTATAGTAAGCCTATCTTCTAGGAAAAGAACACTCCAAAATCAAACAATTTTTCTCTAATCTTGGGTAGTGCCATAGCCTCTGTACCATGGTCCTCCATTGTCTTGAGTTAGAATTCTCTTGCTTGAGGGTACATCGGGCACACTATTCAATCTTATTTTTCTTCCTCTTGTTTCGTTAAAGCTTTTAAAGTTTATATAGGAGATGTTTATTTTAATCTTGTTGATCTTCTTAAACTATTTTATTTTTCTTTGTTTCCTTTCCTCACTGAACTAATTTCCCTGTTTGAGCCCCTGGGCTTATAGCATCCTGGTTTTCCAACTAGGGTTGTAGCTCAGCAAGTAATAATAATAGTACTATTAAATCAAACAAAATATAAAACCTTCCATGAGGACATTTCCATTTGCTACCCGAAAAAGGTGAAATCAAGGATAGAAATCAGCGTAAGAACCTCTAACCTTTGAGTAAAATCTTCATGAATAAATAAAACATTTGTAATATGGTCAATCACTCTCAGCTAAGAGGAGTCACTTCCCAGAATTTGAATTCTGAGAAGCGCATTCGTTTCTATCAAAACGTGTTCTGCCAAGACGTCGTAACTCGGTGTACGTCCGTTCGTAGACATAATTGATATACAGAACTCCAAAAGTCGTATGGCATCTTTTCAAATCCTTCTCCGAGGTGAATCATCATTTGGGAAATACGTTAAACGAATCGGACATTTATTAGCATTTTCGCTTCCCATAAAACTGAATTCATTGGAAGTATTTAAAAATCCGACTGATACCTTTGAAAAATTAGACTTTTATATAGAAATCTGCTATTTTGTACTTCCATATTCAGGTGAATAGGCAATCCTCTGTTTTTAGAAGTTAAACTTATCCACCTAACCCCCCCCTCTCTCTCTCTCTCTCTCTCTCTCT
The DNA here is from genome assembly GCF_036898095.1 of Palaemon carinicauda. NCBI lineage: Eukaryota > Metazoa > Arthropoda > Malacostraca > Decapoda > Palaemonidae > Palaemon > Palaemon carinicauda. The sequence continues at coordinate 75,991,761 of NC_090746.1, forward strand.
CTCTCTCTCTCTCTCTCTCTCTCTCTCTCTCTCTCATATGAGTGAGTACACGTCAGTATAAAATAATGCAACCTGTGTATATATCCTCTACAGAAATGCGTGCGATGCAGGGAAATACTTTACATTCACAATGTCATCTTAAATAAAGAGACTATTCCCCACTTCAGTCACGTATGATGGCAGAAAAAAACTAAAACAATAAGTAGAGCATATGATAAGAAGAGAGAAGAGTATAAGTATGTGGACATACTTTTGAGTCATCAGACAGATGAAATGAGATACAAACATTTCTTGATGATGCCATGTTACACCACTGACTTCTATAAGGTATTCAGAGCCGGTTGGGAGCTCTGTTCAATAATTGATTGGCATTATTTTCCTAGTTTAACTGCAAGTGTCACGATGTACTTGAGCATACGTGACTTATCTCTTCTCGTTTATTCACGAGTGTCACCAAAATATCTTATGAATTAAAATAATATAATCCAAATATGGTTGACTTTCTTTAGCTTGTTTACTTGCGGGTGCCACTAAAAGAGCTTACGAATATTGACAAAATATGTCAGACAGATCAATCCACACCCGGGAACATGTGTTTAAGCTATTTACTGGGGAGACGACTGTTGTGGTTGGGCACCACTGTTGGGGGTTGGGCTTGCCCAGCTGACGTTCTGGCGAGTATATATTTAGATGAAACTAGAACTGAAACCCTACAACTTTAACCTCAGTAATGGGAGGACAGGATATTGTGTTTGCACAAACTATGGCTCATTGACGGAGAATAGATAATGTCATGATTTTCCCAACATTAGTTTCAGTGATTGACAAGTAATTCCGTGTGAGATTTGTTATCTAAATAAAGTTGTTTTAATTGAAACCCTTCAGAGTATATTTCTAATTTTTAATATAATAATGTTCAGGTACAAGAAATAAATATCTAACAGAAAACAACAGATAACTACTGACATAAACATGATTTAAACAGAAACATGTTAGATAGTATATTGTTTCGCCTCCAAAGGCTTCGAATTTTATATGCAATGCTGTAGTTAATAGCTGGGTTAGCGGGGCTGCCTTGAATAGAATCCGCTATAGAAATTTCCAACAATATCCTACTACATATTCACAGCACTGCTGCTCTCCTGATCTCTTGAGGTTTGGTCAGAACTTGGGTTGGTTACCACTTATGAACTGTAGACAGTAAGTTTACGGCTCTGTTTAGTCTCTGTGAGTTTGTTGAATAAGTTACGTCAAATAAATAA
>NC_090746.1:76000522-76028022 GCF_036898095.1 Palaemon carinicauda
CTGAGCAAAGATCTTTCAGTAATTATACCTTTCTGGAAGTGTTGTAAACGTTATAGATACTATCGAAGGAAAGATCTAACACTGATTTTACCAAGACCTACAGATTGAGTCTATCTGTAGGTCTTGGATTTTACCCTCCAAACAACCCTTTAGAGAAAAAGTCCTCTTCTCTCAAGGGGCTAACTACTGCACTATAAATGTTCATTGGCCACTTTCGTTTTGTTAAGGGTAGAAGATTCTCTTTAGCTATGGTAAAGAGCTCTTCTAGGAGAAGGACAATCCAAAATCAAACCATTGTTCTCTAGCAAATCATAAGTGAAGCTACTCACTGGTCTGGTATTTGATTGGACCTCGTATACACTGACTCCCCTGGCGTTATAACAAGTAAAGTTGGTTCTCCAGTTGGGACATCTGATCATGCCTTGATTTCATTGGTAGTGAAGACTTGCAGCCTGTCCCTGATGTTTAATACTCTTGTAAAATTTATATGAAATCTCAAGCAGACTGGAATGAGATTTTGCATGATCTTATGTGCTTGAATTGGTCCCAATTATATAATAGTGTTGATCCTGTTTTCTCTTTCAATAAGAATCTAGTCAACATAATTGATAGGCGTATCCTTTCTCGTGTGCTAAGGTACCGAGTAAAGGACAAACCTTGGTTCAATGATGATTGTAGACGTGCTTATTTGGAGAAGTAGGAGGCCTATCATCTTTGGAAGGGTAACAGATCAGATTTGATCTGGAATAATTATACTCAGCTTAGAGCTTTTGCTCAAAGAGTTTATGCTTCAACTGAAAAGGAATACAATGTAACCAGAAAAGAAACCCTTTCTAGTACAACTCAGGAACATAAATGGTGGTCTGCCCTTGAATCTGCACTCTTTGGTGTAGATGCAACAGTTCCTCCTTTAATAAAACCAGATGAATCAGTCACTCCCTGTCCAAAAGAAAAGGCAACCCTTTTGGCTGATGTTTTTTACAGTAAACAGAGTAATGAAAAACTTGAACTTCCTCATTCCTGATTTCGTAAGGTTAAACTAACTAGTCTAGCTTTTCGATCTTGTGAAATTAAAGCTCTGTTGTGAGACCTTGATGCTTACGGATGTGTACACCGAAATGGTAGTTTTTCTTTGTTTTTTTCATAAAGACTGCAGATTTCTTAACTCCAAAGTTATCTGTTATTTTGTGCAAGTCAGCCAGAAGAGGAGCTTTTAGGACTTGTTGGAGAAATGTTACTCTTCTATGTAAATATATTTGCGGTAGCTCAAGTCCAACTGATTATTGCCAAATTTCCATAACTCTCATATTATCTAACGTTTTTGAACGTCTGACAAAATGTCTTAATAGGTTTGCTGAAGGTAATCATCCATTCTCTAGTTTGCAATTTGGTTTTCGTAAAAGCCTAGGAGCATGTGATGCCCTTCTTACAATCTCCAATGATTAGACTTGATTTCAGTGCTGCCTTTGACAGTGTTAATCAGGAAGCCCTTGTTTACAAACTCAAACAGTTGGGAGTGGGTCGGTGATTTCTTAGCATTATTATTGATTTTTAAGTAAAAGATCTCAAAGATTTGTTGTTTATGGGCACCATAGTGAGTATAGGAATGTTATATCTGGTGTTCTTCAAGGTGGTGTTTTTGGCCCATTATTTTTCAAACTGTATACACATGACATGTAGTTTGGCCTAGAAAACAAGGTTGTTGCATATGTAGATGATGCTACTCTTTTTGCATCAATTCAATACCCTGAATGTAGATCTCAGGTTGCTGAATCCCCTAATGGATATCTAGCTAATATTAGTGCATGGTGCAAATTATGGGATATGAAGGTAAATCATAACAAAACTCAAAGTATGATTGTAAGTAAGTCAAGGACAGTAGCTCCTCAACATCCGGATCTCACTATTGATAATGTTTATTTAACTTTGTATGACTCTTTTAAAATTTTAGGTGTGATTCTCGACAGCAAATTTACTTTAAAGAAACCCATAAGTATGTGTCTTCTTCAATTCCACAAAAATAGGCTCTTTGAGAAAGTCTTTTAAGATTTTCGGTGATCGATCTCTTCTGAAGAAGTGTTTTAATTTTTTCATGCTACCTTGTTTTGAGTATTGTTCTCCTGTCTGGTGTTCAGCTGCTGATTCTCATCTTAATTTGTTGGGCAGAAATTTACGGTTCATTAAATTTCTTATTCCTGATATAGATATTAATCTTTGACACCGTCGTTCAATTAGTTCGTTTTGTATTTGCCATAAGATTTTTCATAATTCTGACCATCCTTTACATTCAGATCTTCCTGCACAATTCCATCCTGTTCGTAATACTAGGCAGGCAGTTTATTTTAATAACAAGGCCTTCTCCATCATGAGGCTCCATACTACACAGTATTCTAGAAGTTTCATTCCAAATGTCTCCAAGTTGTGGAGTGATCTTCCTAATCGGGTAGTTGAATCAGTAAAACTTCAAAAGTTCAAAGTTGCAGCAAATGTTTACATGTTGAAAAGGTTGACATAAGTATTTTTATAGTTTATATAAGACATATCTGTTTTGACGTTGTTACTGTTTGTATAATGATTAATTAATTCATTCTCATCATTTATTTATTTCCTTAGTTCCTTTCCCCACTGGGCTATTTTCCATTTTGGAGCCCTTGGGCTTATAGCATCTTGCTTTTCCTACTAGGGTTGTAGATTGGCTAATAATAATAATAATAATAATAATAATAATAATAATAATAATAGTCTTGGATAGTGCCATAGCCTCTGTACCATGGCAATCCACTGTCTTGGGTTACAGTTCTCTTGCTTGAGGGTACACTCGGGCACACTATTCTATCTTATTTTTCATTCGCTTGTTTTGTTAAAGTTTCTATTGTGTATATAGGAAATATTTGGTTTAATGTTTCTGTTCTCAAAATATCTTATTTTTTCCTTATTTCAATTCCTCACTGGGCTATTTTCCCTGTTGGAGCCCTTGGCCTTATATCATTTTGTTTTTCCAATTAGGGTTGTAGCTTAGTAAGTAATAATAATAATAATGATAATAATAATAATAATAATAATAATAATAATAATAATAATAATAATAATAATAATAATATACGTGGACAGTACCCCTGCCAGGGTGCCATACCCTCGGTAATTCTAGACGACTAAAATTACTACCAGATCTTTGCTGAGACAGCATTTATAACGTTTATAACACTTCTCTCCGTAATTATAAAATACAAAAGCTCTTGCATCCAGCCTTTTCTCTGTGCCGTTGGGATATTGTCTTTGATTTTGTTTTGCAGTCTTTCATTTGTCTGTGTACTCAAAATAATGAATGAAGTAGTGAAGAAATATTCCCATATAATCGGCGAAAAGGGTTTTCCTCTTATTGTTGTGATTAAAATGAAAAAAAAAAATAGAAAAATAACAAAGATTATATTTCTCAAAAGTAAATAAATTAATATACAGTAGGTAGGCTCAGATATTGATATAGAATGGACCTTAAGTATTCGTCTTTAATAGGTAAGTAAATAGGACATCAGAAAAGAAAGTTTGGAATTCCTTATTTCAGATATTAATTACAGAACAGCTTATAGATCTCTCTCTCTCTCTCTCTCTCTCTCTCTCTCTCTCTCTCTCTCTCGTAGTTTGTAAATTTTAAATAATTTGATACGCGATACGTTTATCTTTAAGGAGTATCTTTTATGTCATGTCAATCACACATGTATATATGGCGTTGGTACGTTTATCATGAATAGAAGTATTTTACCTAAGTAAGTATTTTACCAAAGCATATAAAAAGAAAAAATACAAGAGGAATCGTATTTGATAAAATAAATACATTGTAAACTAATTATTTGAATAAATGAAACCTGGGAGCGAAGTGAATTAGTTAAACTTTTTATTAAAATAAAAAACTTTATAGATAACACTACTCTTTTGATTTTGTTGTACTAAAATACAGATTTGATCTAGTTTGCTACATTCATAATAGATCCAGAATTAAATTTTGAAGCACTGCTGAGAATAGGCAGAAATATTTAGTTCGCGATGATGTTTTATTCCTCTCCAAGTTCATAATTCATAAATGCTTTTGTATTCTTTTTGTATTCTGCTATTCTACTGTGGCATCAATATTTGCCTGTAACATTCATTCTTGTTCTTTTAATACTTTCTATTCCTCTGTTCACTTGAATTTTAAATGACTGAAGAATAAGAGGAATATTTAATGATAGTCACAGACTATTCCATTCAGTTTCATTTTCTGTTTAATTGAAGGAAATTCTGCCAGATTACAATAAGCGAATTTGAGCAATGATTACCTTTACTCTTTTCTATGGAGTAGACACCCAAGTGATGAAAATTGATTGCAACCTCAAACATGAAAGAAATCAGTTAGCCCTGGAAGCTTTCGTAAGTCATTTTTAGATTGAGAGAACAAACATTCTTGGTTACTAAATGAACTTGGCTTGTGAAATAAATTGCCATAGGAGTAACCATCTCTCTCTCTCTCTCTCTCTCTCTCTCTCTCTCTCTCTCTCTCTCTCTTGCTACCATTCAGAGAAATAAAAACGCTAAAAAAATACTGGATATAAACATATATGATGTTTGAAATGTTGTTTTATTACTTTAATACCATCATATCACAATAACTCTCGTTAATTACCACAGTTGCATATTACTACTGAAGCACACACCAACATATAGACACGCACTATTATATATATATATATATATATATACATATATATGTATATATATGCATTTACATATATATATATATATATATATATGTATATGTATAGGATACACATACGCACATACAGTATATATATATATATATATATAAATAAATACATATATATATATATATATATATGTATATATATATATATATATATATAAATATATATACATATATGTATGTATGTATATATATATATATATATACATATATACAGTATTTATATATTTATATACATATATATATATATATATATATATACAGAGAGAGAGAGAGAGAGAGAGAGAGAGAGAGAGAGAGAGAGAGAGAAAACACTAGGTAGGAATTACATATCTCCATTGCTCCTTGTGGTTTAATCATATCTAAGGATATATATATATATATATATATATGAGACGTGGAAGAGAAAACTCAAGGTAGGAATCACATATATCCATCGCCCCTTATGGTTTAATTATATCTGAGGATATGCAGGATATATATATATATATATATGTCTACACATACACACACACACATATATATATATATATATATGTCTACACACACACACACACATATATATATATATATATAGTCAGATATAATCAAATATATATATATACATATATATATATATATATATATGCGTGTGTGTGTGTGTTTGTGTGTGTGTGTGTATGTGTGTGTGTATGCATATATTACTAGGTGCTAATCATACAGAGCATTGAATACGCGGGATGATATTACCGTTTACGAACATCTGAAATGCTGTCATTCAGAGGGCTTAAAAATTGAAATTCAGGCTTCTTAAAGAATTCCTCATTGTGGAACAGAAATACCAGAAGAAGGCTCTGATAACAAATGGCAATCTATAGATGAAACAATTGCAAATATGAATTATTTTAAAGTTGGTGGTATATGTCTTTATTGTTGTCAAAATAAATTACTTTTATCATCCAAATTAATATATTACCTTCGTTTGGGATCAACGTGAAACCAAGATAAAGATTCCTCCTCTATTTCGCGTAGAAACTTCTAAATTGGCAAACATCTATTAGTGTGAATAATTTTCTTCACTCTTCTTTCAATCGTATTTTTAAGCTATCTTCTACTAATACTATAGCTACCCCTTAAACGTCCTCTCCTACAATCAATTTTCTTCAACGTCCATAGGGAGGACAAATCTAAACTTAAACTTGTTGACAGTGGCGCACGCCATGCTTGTGACGTCACAGAGTAGATACGCACAACAGAGGGCCTTAGTAGTAACCCTGGCGTATGTTGGTTCTTTCCTTAAACTACGTGGTTCGAGATTAAATTCCTAAACTTAATTTTGATATAAATTTCAATACTGTAGAATTAATGCATCTTTTATTTCTTAATACCAATTAAGGTTTGTTAATTTTAAGATGTATGCCCATCGCACCAGTCCATTGCCGATTAATCATTTAAACTATTGATTTTTAGTAAGCCTGAATAGGTAGGATTATTGTACATATAAACTCCCTTAGAGCAGCAAGATTTCTTTAAAGCATTTAGTACAAAATCCTGCCTCCTCTTCACTCCTTGCAACAATATATTGCCCTGTCCTGAAGTCCTGATATGCCACCCCCAATGGATTACCACGCGCATTATGACCATCATTTGTTTGGCGAGGAGAAGCCAGGTGATCTCCTCGACCTCAGTCTTGAGCCCATTTGAACAGAAGCCGGCCTGGACGACTGACCTGCCTGGTCAGTGAACCCATGCACCTTTGGCTCACCCCCCCCCCCCCCCTCTCTCTCCCAAAACTCGACTCGCAAAACATTGCTGCCGGTCGGAGAGATTGAGAAGAAGAGGACCCTGGTGTAATATAGTTGCAGCCAAAGTGAGAATTTTTGGGGGGAGCCAGGCAAAAGTGCAAAGTGCCAATTAGTGCGACATTCAGGTCAACAGCCATCACGGGCATAGGACTAATCTTCAAAGGAGTGCAGGTACTACATCAATGGCCATAGTTATTCCCCCATTATTTAGCTTAGACTAATTCTAACTTTATAGGGAACCTGGCTTTTACACTATTTGGACTGTGTGCGGTGGGATTGTGTGTATATATTTTTCTTGGATATTAATTTCTGGTTTGAGACTAGCACAGTCTCTGGGTCAAGTGGGCCACGTGCCTGACCCCATTTTGATTTTTGATTGTTGCAGACCAAGTGTCTAACCCATCATTTTTATTATTTTCAATTGCTTTTAATTTGCATTCTCTTTATTATTCCATTTTTGTGTTGTTAAGATGTCCGTTTTGTTTTAATGTAAATTTGTGAATAAATCAATATTAGGTTAATTAAACCTCCATAGTATTTTTTGCTCCCTCATTTCTTTAATGTTTAAACTGGGAATATTTAAAGAGTAAACCTAAGTAAGTCTATAGGTGGTAACAGCGAGGAACTTTGCATTTATATATTTGCTTCGAAGGTAAAGATCCTTATCTCTAAACTTTTAAACTACTTTAAATCACTGCTCCCATTTTGGATTTTGTCTAATTACATTAACGTAAAATACCTGTCCAGCATCTCATTGGGGTAGCTGGGACTGAGTTGGAACAGAGCCTGAGAATGAGATGACTAAAGACCTGACAAAGCTAGAGTAAGCCATAAATTATTTCTTATTCTACGTGTGGAGTTCTCCGGACTCTGGACAGAAAAATTTTCCCTTTTGTATTTAAGAGTGATGGTTAGTGAATTGTGACAGTAAAGTATTAGCAAGGCATATGTGCCCCAAGAGTAAGTGCTCATTATCCTCCCCGGTTGAACTTTATGTAACTGTCATAAGGAGGCATGCCCGGACAAAGTTCCCACTCAGAACACGTATAAAAAATTCTCCACACGATTGTTCCTTCGAACCGGATCTTTTACCTATGACTTATGAAGCATTAACGTAATTAATCAGCTTGATTAAGCATATAGTAACTCGCTATATCACTTACCCACACACACACAGCCAGTTTGTCGAATGAGTAATGACCAGACTTAAATTGGGAAGAGAAATTTGTAATCATCATGATCCTTTTGTATCGACCACGTGTTTAAGGAAAGAGCTACGTAGCCAGGTTAATTTGTTGCTTGAATGTTCTCTACAGAAAGACTAGAATTTGTCGTAGGAACTTCGCTTTGTCTCGGATCCGTTCACCCACGTGTTGTGGCGGAATCCACTTATACCAGAAAGTTCTAAGCTACTTGAACTAAGGTTTTGTTGTTCAGATGCCTGTGTTTACTGCTCAGCAAGAGTGCCGGTGTACTCGTTCTGTCAACTCATTTTGCTAATTTAGCATCTAATTTGTAACATTTTGTACTTTTGTCTACCTTCCTTTGGGTCGTTTACCTTCCCTAACCAACCTTAACCTTTCTAACTAACGTTCCCGTATACCTAGCACGTGTCCTTGTCCTAAAGAGCGAATTGGCGCAACATAATTTTAAGTGTTCTTACGAGTAACGTAGAAACTTAATAACACCAAGTCCGTTTCATTCCATGTGTTTGTTCCGAGATGGCGGATCTTGTTTACAGCCTAAACTAAGGGTGCGTAATTGTTTGCTACCGTAAGTAAATTACTACGTGTAGTTCATTTAATTTCCTTTAGCGAAGATATTTTTGTTTTACCTCCGCGTGAGGGAGATTTTATATTTGTTTAGCCTCTACAAGCGTGCACTTTAAAGTCGTTGCCTCGTGCGCCTATCTACATTTTAAATAGTTCAGTGGTCGCCTTAGTGCACCCGTAATTGTGAAATCGTCACAACAGTGTCAGCCTTGACCTGTTATTTTAACTTTTAACTTAATACTTTGCATTCATAAGCCCATGTGCTTTCTAATGTTTTACTTTCAAGTAACTTAATTCAATCATTTATCGCCAGGTGCATATATAATTCATTTTAGCAAAGTCTTTAACGTCACGTGACCTGGGCATCGTCTGCTTTGTTGGACCCTGTCACTTTGAATTTTAAAGTAATTCCATGATTTATATTTTTGTCCATTTAACTTGTTCCCTCACCATGAGTAAATTTAAATATTCAATTGTCATGCTAGTAAATGTGTAAAGTTTCATTTTCACATTCCTTTTGAAAATTCGGCTACCCTTTGTTTGCTTTTACGAATCCGTTCATCCAACGTGGTCATACAAAGGCTTAAGGAACAGGAGTTGACATTCACCTTTGTTTGTGAAGACGTAGACCTAGCACTTCATACTCTCGCTTCAGTAGATTTTCCCTACATAGGTTCTGAAGGCGTGGGTCATTTTAAAAGTGAAATTAGTATAAAGTAAAAGATGAAATTAACCATTACAAGAATTTTTGGAGACGTCATTACGACCATCCCATTGTTAAATTAAATTATCCCGTGCTTGCTGCCTGTTCAAGTAAAATTGAAATTGCTTTTAATAGCCTCATGGCTCATCCTAATTTAATAATTAAACCTAATCAGTCTTGTTCTTCTTCAACAAGGACAACACCTTCAGTGACATGTCCCGTTGTAAATGTCATTAACGATCCCCTAGTTGGTCCTTTTAATGTCTCAGCAGTAAAGCACAATGTAATTAATTTTGCATCAACTCCCAAACTTGTTCAATCATCACATTTCAATACTATGTTGCCAACATGGCATACGATTAGTGAGTTTGTGTCAGTCCCACATGCTCCGTCCTCATCTCCGAACCTTAAGCCGCCAGCGTTTGATCGCCCTCAAGCCCCTTTGTCTTTACCGCCGGTGACAGTCCGTCCCGGAGGAAATACCATTCATTGTCTTATCATGGACCCCCCTCGTGGTAGCTCAAATACCACACAAATTTACCGTGTGCGTGATAGCCAGCAGAGGCTTGTACCGGTAGAGTCATTCATTAAATCTGTACCATCCCACGGACCAGTGCTCACGTTGCCTGACTGTCCAGTTCTTTAGCCTGTAACTTCCACTCCAACCCGTGTTGACGCTAAAATATCCATGTCAAAATTTGAAACCTGCTCTCAGAATGAGGTGCGTAATCGCAAGGTTAAGAATTTAGCAGTCAGAAAGGAACCTTTTGCGCTGACGGCGGATTTAGCATAGGTCACACATGTAGACCTAGCACTGGAGCTTAGAGACTGTTTACGATTCACCTTGCTGTGGGGGACCGTCCCCCATGGGGTATTGACATAACAACTTTCAGAAATCGAAAATCGTTTTATTGCTTCTATGTATGCGTAAACATGTCGTACATACTCCCTAGAAGTTTCAGCCAATTATTTTTACAAATAACGAAGATATAGAGGTTTTTAAATGATGACATCATCCTTACTGTGTCGTCTGCATGACTTAGTTTGACAAAATCGTCTTTGTGTGTAATTTTGCATATGTTTAGCGATTTTTCACTTATATTTCGATCTATCGTACGTCTGGCAGAAATGGAAGGCATTGGTAGAGTGTAGATGAACGAAGTCTACTCCTACAATAACAGAAGCCAAAGTTGCCAAAGATGTATAGAAGTTATAAAGTATGCGTATGTTTACTTGAAGTTCATATGTACATTGTGTTTCCACAACGCCCTCGGGAACATTATAGCAAGGCCAATGTTACCTAAGGTTGTAGAAAGAACAAATAGTCAATCATTTTTCCAAACAATGAAAATAGCGGTCTTTAAATGATGACGTCATCCTTATGGCGTCGTCTGTATGACTGAGTTTGACAGGTGCGCAGTTCTCTCTCTCTCTCTCTCTCTCTCTCTCTCTCTCTCTCTCTCTCTCTCTCTCTCTCTCTCTCTCTCTCTCTCGAATTATATACCACTGCCATTTATACAAATACTTTTATATTCTCTCTCTCTCTCTCTCTCTCTCTCTCTCTCTCTCTCTCTCTCTCTCTCTCTCTCTCTCTCCAATTATTAAAAACTCCCATTTATACAAATACTATAATAACAATGTTCGTGGATTGGAAAGAACGGATAGAAGAAAGTGGTTGTATGTATACATATAAAAAAGATAGTAATAGTAGCGCAGAAGATAAGAGGCAATTTGAAAAGCTTCAAGATATGCTATTAGAACATAATATGCAACAAATAAACCACATTCCAACAAGAAAGGAAAATGTCCTAGATCTAGTATTTGTGAATGAGGTGAATTATGTTAAAGAAATAATAGTGTATAACACGGGAATTTCAGACCACAATGTCATAGAATTGATAGTTCATTCCAAAGCAAGTGATCACAGAATTAATAAAAGCACAAAACTTTGGGAAGGATATGGAAAATATAACTTTTACAGTAAGAATATAAAATGGTCAGAAATAAATGAAGAACTGAATAAGAAATGGAAAAATCTATTTATAAGTGATAATATACATGTAAATACGGATATACTGTACAAAATACTGGAGAAAATTGTTGAAAAATATGTACCGAAAAAAAAACAATAAACAAAAGACGTGCATACCAAGAGACAGAAGGATCTTATTTCAGAAAATTAAAAAGTAGAAGAAAAATCTTGTAAAAGAAAAAAATGTGTGGAAAATAAGGGAAATAAAATGTAAGATAGAAAATGCAGAACAAAAGATTATACAGTCGAAAGAAAATGAAAAAAGGGACTTAGAAGAAAGGACACTTCAAAATATAAAAAGAAACCCCAAAGTACTTTACTCCTATGCAAAAAAGATGAATAAAAGGAGAATAGAATTAGGCCCTCTAAGAACTGAAGGACGGCTAACGAATGAAAAAAAGGAAATATGCAACATATTAGCAGAAAAATATAAGAGTGAGTTCACGCCAAGAATTGCTAATGAGAATAATGAAACAGAAATGAGAGAAGAAAATGTTGAATATCTAACGGATATAGATATTAATGAAGCAGATATTGTCACGGCTATAAACGAAATTAAAAATGGATCGGCAGCCGGACCAGATGGAGTTCCAGCGATTTTGTTAAAAAAAACTGCAAACACTATCGCGAAGCCGCTTGCAATACTGCTAAGACAGAGTATAGATATGAGCGAGATATATGTTAAACATAAATTAGCTTATATAACCCCTATCTTCAAAAGTGGATCAAGACTAGAGGCAAGCAATTATAGACCTGTTAGTCTAACATCACATATTATGAAAGTGTATGAGAGGGTAATAAAAAAGAAAATAATGAACCATTTGGTCAAAAATAATTTGTTTAATATGGGTCAACACGGTTTCGTACCTGGAAAAAGTACACAGACCCAACTGATAGCACACTATTAAAATATATACAATAATATGATAAATGAAAAAGACACAGATGTGATCTATCTAGATTTTGCAAAAGCCTTTGACAAGGTAGACCATAACATATTGGAGAAAAAAATGAGAAAGCATAATATTGTGGGAAAGATAGGAAAATGGGTAAAAGAATTCCTGCAAAACAGAAAACAGATAGTGGTGGCAAATGACGAGAAATCAGATGAAGCCCAGGTAATATCTGGTGTGCCCCAACGCACGGTATTAGCTGCACTGCTATTTGTTTTTATGATCTCAAACATAGACTGTGATGTTGAAAACTCCGTAGTGAGAAGTTTCGCCGATGACACAAGAATAAGTAGAGAAATTACTTGTGATGAAGATAGGAACTCACTACAAAGAGATCTAAACAAAATATATGAATGGGCGGAGATAAATAGGATGGTATTTAACTCCGATAAATTCGAATCAATAAATTATGGAAACAGAGAAGGAATGGTGTATGCATACAAAGGACCTAATAATGAGACAATCACAAACAAGGAAGCAATTAAAGACCTTGGTGTAATTTTAAATAAGAATATGTTATGCAACGACCAAATAGCAACACTGTTGGCTAAATGTAAAGCAAAAATGGGAATGTTATTCAGACACTTTAAAACAAGAAAAGCTGAACACATGATTATGCTTTACAAAACTTATGTGCGTAGTACACTCGAGTACTTCAATGTGATATGGTACCCACACTACCAAAAGGATATTGCGCAAATAGAGAGTGTACAAAGGTCCTATACTGCTAGAATAGAAGAAGTTAAGGACCTTGATTACTGGGAAAGACTGCAATTTTTAAAATTATACAGTCTAGAAAGGAGAAGAGAATGCTACATGATAATACAAGCATGGAAGCAAATAGAAGGAATTGCTGAAAACATCATGGAGCTTAAAGTATCAGAAAGAGCAAGCCGAGGTAGATTAATAGTGCCAAAAAGCATTCCAGGTAAACTGAGAAAGGCGCACAGGACATTAATCCACTACGCACCAGCATCGATAATGCAGCGACTATTTAATGTGCTGCCAGCTCATCTAAGAAACATATCAGGAGTGAGCGTAGATGTTTTTAAAAATCAGCTCGATAAATACCTAAGATGCATCCCAGACCATCCAAGACTGGAAGATGCAAAATACACCGGAAGATGTATTAGCAACTCTCTGGTGGATATACGAGGTGCCTCACACTGAGGGACCTGGGGGAACCCAAACAAAAAATAAGGCAAATAAGGCATAAGGCATAAGGTAAGGCTCTCTCTCTCTCTCTCTCTCTCTCTCTCTCTCTCTCTCTCTCTCTCTCTCCTCTCTCTCTCTCTCTCTCTCAATTTGAACTGTCATCTATATCAGCCAAAGGCTCTCTCCCTCTCTCTCTCTCTCTCTCTCTCTCTCTCTCTCTCTCTCTCTCTCTCTCTCTCTCTCTCTCTCATGTTTTGAAATCTCGTACCTCTGGCAGATATGAAAGGCATTGGTAGAGGGTAGGTGAATGAAAACTACGAGCTACGAAAAAATCACAAAGTTTCCAAAGGCATATAGAAATTATAATGCATGTGTTTATTTACTTGAAGTTCGTATGTTGATTGTGTTTTCACAATGTCCTCTGGAATTTTATAGCAATGCCAATGTTACCTAAGGTAATAGAAAGAACAAAAAGTAAGTGGAGAACAAGAAAAAAGAACCAAGAAAGAGGGAATCCTGGATAAGAGTACAAAGCTGAAACCTGCTAACTAAAACACTGGCAACAATTACAGATCGCAGGCAACTCATAACAGGAATAGTAAACTGAGGGTTCAAATACCTAATTTAGGGTGCATTTATGTAGGAATGAACAATAAAAGTTATCATAATAATATTATCTTGATTTCTTTTAGAAAAGAAGCGAAAGCTTGCTGCAAATCTTTGGGAGCTCATAACTTAAATACATACTTATTCCCACGTAGGTACATTTTTCTCACTTATTTGTTGTTCGATATTAGAGAAAAAAATATCGTTGAAAAGAAGAATAAAAATCGCACAATTCTGTCAGACAAAATTTTGATTTTCGTTTTACATTTTTTTTTCACGATTATTTTCCGTCTAGACGAGGAAAAAAATAAAAACTCATTAAAAAAAAGAGAAAGGAAAATCAAAATTCTGTCTGACAGAATTGTTCGGTTGTTAGAGTAGTTTTTGTGGTATAAGTTTCAATACAATTGGTATTATACTAGTGGGGAAAAATGTACCTAAATATTTTTTTTAAGTCATGATTTTTGCTCATAAATCCAAAAGTTTTTGATCAAATGACTTGAAATTTTTATATGATCAAGGAATTATATATGTCTAAAACATATAGAAATTGTGTAATTTGGATCATTAGAAAAAAAAATGGCGGACATGGCGGACGGTCCCCTTACTTTTATTTTTTTTGCCAAGTCGTAGAGCAGCATTTTCCAGGGCACTGTGATGTCATATATGACTGAATGAAAATAATGAATGACGTTCAATGTACCGTTATCCTGAAAACTGACATCCAAGACTTTCCCAGTCAGAAATACGATGTCCCCATGGAGCTAGTTTGTCTCAATTTATCATTCAGGATAGCGTCAAATAATTTTTCACCTTTTAACGCCGAGAAGAAGGTAACTTTTCTCCTTTTGTCAGGCGATGAGTACAAAGTTTTCATTACGCCAGTAATTTTCTTTGTAAAAACATTTCATGTAAAACGTTGGGTGTCAGACTGGGATTGGGATTCACCCCCATAATTTTTAATTTGTCATGGGCCGGACTTGTTACTGAACTCGACTGATATTGGCTTACGTTTAGTTTGCTCTATCCGTACCCCTAGGGTGGGAAGAATTGAGTAGGCTATTTTTATTCATTTGATTATCATTGCATTGTAAGCTTAAAGTTAACACTGATCATTTACTTATATTAACCCTTCCGTGAAACATTGCCTGCGAGGTTCAATATTCCCCTAAGTCATGTGAAAGCATAACTTTTGATTCAATTGATTTTAATTAACGCCAACAGCGGTTTGTTAACTTTAAACGGACGTTGATGTGAAGAACAACTTCACTCTTCATTCAGCCAGTAACCTTATCTCGCTCATACTAACAAGTAGTTGAATCACATTTGCCGGAACTAACCCCTCTTCCTTTTTTCTCCCCTTTATCCCCAGGGAGTGAAGAATTTTCTTCACTCTTCTTCTTTCAATCATATTTTTAGCTCTTTTTGACTAATACTATAGCTACCCCTTAAACGTTCTCTCCTACATCCAGTTTTCTTTAACGTACATAGGGAGGACTAATCTAAACTTAAACTTGTTGACAGTGGCGCATGCCATGCTCGTGACGTCACAGCGTAGATACGCACAACAGAGGGCCTTAGTAGTAACCCCGTCATATGTTGGTTCTCTCCTTAAACTACGTGGGTCGAGATTAAAATCCTAAACTTAATTTTGATATAAATTTCAATACTGCTGAATTAATGCATCTTTTATTTCTCAATAGCAATTAAGGTTTGTTAATTTTAAGATGTATGCCCATCGCACCAGTCCATTGCTGATTAATCATTTAAACTATTGATTTTTAGCAAGCCTGAATAGGTAGGGTTATTGTATATATAAACTCCCTTAGAGCAGCAAGATTTCTTTAAAGTATTTAGTACAAAATCCTGCCTCCTCAGCACTCCTTGCAATAATATATTGCCCTGTCCTGAAGTCCCGATATGGCACCCCCAATGGATTACCGCGCGCATCATGACCACCACTTGTTTGGCGAGGTGAAGCCAGGTGATCTCCTTGACCTTAGTGTTGAGCCCATTCGAACAGAAGCCGGCCTGGACGACTGACCTGCCTGGTGAGTAAACCCGTGCACCTCTGGCTCAACCCCCCCCCCCTCTCTCCCAAAACTCGACTCGCTAAAGGTTAGCTGCCGGTCGGAGAGATTGAGAAGAAGAAGACCCTGGTGTGCTATAGTTGCAGCCAAAGTGAGAATTTTTGGGGGGAGCCAGGCAAAAGTGCAAAGTGCCAATTAGTGCGACGTCCAGGTCAACAGCCATCAAGGGCATAGGACTAATCTTCAAAGGAGTGCAGGTACTACATCAATGGCCATAGTTATTCCCACATTATTTAGCTTAGACTAATTCTAACTTTATAGGGAACCTGGCTTTTACACTATTCGGACTGTGTGCGGTGGGATTATGTGTATATATTTTTCTTGGATATTAATTTCTGGTTTGAGACTAGCACAGTCTTTGGGTCACGTGGGCCACGTGCCTGACCCCATTTTGGTTTTTGATTGTTGCAGACCACGTGTCTAAACCATCATTTTTATTATTTTCAATTGCTTTTAATTTGCATTCTCTTTATTATTCCATTTTTGTGTTGTTAAGATGTCCGTTTTGTTTTAATGTAAATTTGTGAATAAATCAATATTAGGTTAATTAAACCTCCTTAGTATTTTTTGCTCCCTCGTTTCTTTAATGTTTAAACTGGGAATATTTAAAGAGTAAACCTAAGTAAGTCTATAGGTGGTAACAGCGAAGAACTTTGCATTTATATATTTGCTTCAAAGGTAGAGATCCTTATCTTTAAACTTTTAAACTGCTTTACAGCACTGCTCCCATTTTGGATTTTGTCTAATTACATTAACGTAAAATACCTGTCCAACATATCATTGGGGTAGCTGGGACGGAGTCGGAACAGAGCCTGAGAATGAGATGACTATAGACTTGACAAAGCTAGAGTAGGCCATAAATTATTTCTTATTCTACGTGTGGAGTTCTCCGGCCTCTGGACAGTAAAATTTCCCCTTTTGTATTCAAGAGTGATGGTTAGTGAATTGTGACAGTAAAGTATTAGCAGGGCGTTTGTGCCCCGAGAGTAAGTGCTCATTATCCTCCCCTGTTGAACTTTATATAACTGTCATAAGGAGAAGTTCCCGGAATAAGTTCCCACTCAGAACACACATAAAAAATTCTCCACAATTAGAATCGTAATTTTTAAATGCAGCAACTTTAACTCTTATATACACACGTGTCTTTGGTTGTTATTTCTGGTTCCGGATATTTCCTCTTGGGAAACTTTCTCACTTTTAGCTGAATATTCAGCCCTGGTTTGCCTTCTCTCATCATATGAATTGACTCACCATTTTTTTTCCTTTTCGGGTGCTTTCCACGAAGAAGGAGTCTCTCTCTCTCTCTCTCTCCCTCTCTCTCTTTCTCTCTCTCTCTCTCTCTCTCTCTCTCCAGTCAGTGTCAAAGCGGACAAATGGGTGTGGTTAAAATCTTCTGTAAAACACTCGTGTAGATCATTATGGCTCTCTTTAGAATTTTCAAAATGTAAACCAACTATCATGAAATCTAGTTTGAGTATTGGACCTCCAGTCATTTGCTCATGAATTAAAATCTTTGACCGCTTGATTCACATACACCAACACAACCACTTGACACTTATACATAGACATGTATGTATGTATTTATGCATAAGTCTGCGCAAATGGCATTGACCTTCAGGATATTCTGCAGAATGCTTACAGTTTGGCATGACTGCACAATATGGGCAAATTAGCATTCGCATGAGAGTGTTAGATCCTCTCCGGAGGGAAATGACCCTGAAATTCCTAAAACCAGCAGCAATATATATCTCTTCTTTGGCTGATATTTGACAATTAATAGCTGCCCTCATACTTGCATGGCAGAATTCAACGCCTGAGAAATAAGAGAATGATAAATTATATAATACATAATACGACTACGGTTCGTAAGATACAAATGTCTAAATCAAGAAAGATTTACTTAACTATTTCATTTCATTAGATGCCTACTTTCTTTTCTTGTGGTGTATTGGTCCATAGCATACACAAAGTTATACAAACACTGATAATATACCTTTGGCTATATTATCCACTAAGTTTCCGTTGATGCTAACAGTCCTTTAACAAACAAAGAATTTTCAGAAATCCCTTACAACATGGTAAATATAAAACCCTTTGTACTCAATAGCAGTAATTTTTTAATAAGTAATTAATAATTTCCACGTGATCTAACTGTCTTTCCTTACGCCATAAGGTGATTGAGAGACTGGTAAGACTCGCCAATCATTGGCCAAAGAATACTTGACTATAAGATAGTTCTTAAGTCTTGTTAAGGGATTCCTTGAATCTCGCTAAGGTAGTCCTTGAATCTTGTTAAGGTAGTCCTTGAATTTTTCTGAGGTAGTCCTTGAGTCTTGCTAAGGTAGTCTTTGAATCTTGCTAAGGTAGTCTATGAGTCTCGCTAAGGTATTCCATGAATCTTGCTAAGGTAGTTCTTGAATCTTGCTAAGGTAGCCTATGAGTCTTGCTAAGGTACTCTATAAATCTTGCTAAGGTAGTCATTGAATCTTGCTAAGGTAGTCTATGAGTCTCGCTAAGGTATTCCATGAATCTTGATAAGGTAGTTCTTGAATCTTGCTAAGGTAGCTTATGAGTCTTGCTAAGGTACTCTATAAATCTTGCTAAGGTAGTCTTTGAATCTTGCTAAGGTAGTCTTTGAATCTTGCTAAGGTAGTCTTTGAGTCTTGCTAACGTATTCTATGAATCTTGCTAAGGTAGTCCTTGAATCTTGCTAAGGTAGTCTGTGAGTCTTGCTAAGGTAGTCCCTGAATGTTGCTAAGGTAGTCTATGAGTCTTGCTAAAGTAATCCTTGAGTCTTACTGTCTCTAATGCACCTGGCACGATCTTCGACCACTTCCTCTTTTCAATGACTCGTATTTTTTTTTCTTTTTTTCACTTAAAAAAAAGGCTTTTCGGGAATATAATTAATTTGGTCAGTTTTGTAACTTACAAAAGTTGGATTGGAGAAAAGTTTTATTCTATAGGGATAATCTATATGTGTGAGAGAGAGAGCGAGAGAGAGAGAGAGAGAGAGAGAGAGAGAGAGAGAGAGAGAGAGAGAGAGAGAGAGAGAGAGAGAGAGTTTGCGAAAGGAATAAAATTACTGCGCTATCAGGGTGAAAATAATTTTATAAAAAGATAATTGACTAAAAAGTTTTGATTGCTAATCACAAAACTTAGTAACGCAAATGTATAAATTATGAAATGGGCTATTTATTCGATAAAAGTTAAATTTTGAGAGCCTTAAAAATGGAATTTGCCTTCATGAAGAGTAGTCACTGCAGATTGGAAATGTGATAATAGAGAACTCTTGACATGAAAAGACTTAAATAAACATATGAAAGAAAATTTTTAAAAATGTGAAGAATAAATGACTTTATTAAATGTATAGCTAAAATCTCGACACACTTCAATAGACATATCAGTGTCTTTCTACGGTTTGATCTTGCAAATAGAATATGTAGTGGAAGTCTGTAAGACATATGCGAAAAGGCGGCGGAGAGGGACACCCAAAAAATGCTGAGTTGATGGGGAATTGGAATAAAGAAAAATCCATATTCAAATATAAAACCTTTTTAAGTCTCCTCTCAAGAGAAAAGTCTAATTCCATATTCTCTATTCCAGGACAAAGGCAATTTTCGACCTCTTTCCTTACTCAATGATTTTCTAAGTGAAAATACACCGAAATTCAGTAACCACCCTCCGAGGATGTAATGATCGTGCAAAAGCGTCGTACTTACAGGTCCAAACGATGATTAAAGAGATATTCCTTCTCCCCACCTAACGATCAAAGAGATCGTTGGAACATAAAAGAGAGAGAGAGAGAGAGAGAGAGAGAGAGAGAGAGAGAGAGAGAGAGAGAGAGAGAGAGAGAGAGAGAGAGAGAGAACGGTGATTACACATTAGAAAATTCTGGTGAAGTAGAAAGACTTACTTAGTAAAAAGGAAAGGTCTGTGAAGAAAAAAATATTGTACATACTTGACAGCTATTCTGAAAACCTTTAAAAGTTATGGCACTTGTTAAAGACCTAGTTGAATGGAAAATTCATAAAAGAAATAGAAATAATGAGACTCTCTAAGCAACAAATAGTCTGCAACATATAATAAAAACAAAATAAAGAAATAACTCAGAGTCAATTCAATAAAAATTAATAGTAATGAAATTGTGAATCTGAATATTGTTGAACTTAGCAAAATTAACATAAAAAAAAGAACTAAAGGAATATTTCTTCTAGGCAGAAGTGAAGATCGAAAGAGACATAGCTATCGCAGAGAAGACATGACATATTTGGACATAAGAGTATCAATATTTGCATTAAAATATTATATGGCCTAAAAATTTCAAAAACGTATACTCGTTTGAATTTTCTCGCATGAATATCTTCAAGACATGTTGTATAGCAATATGTAGAATATAGAAATCCACTTTTGATGGCATTTGTGGACAATGAAAAGGCATCTGATACTGTTTACCGTCTAAGTTTGTGTAGAGTCTTGTGTTATTATGGAGTTCCTCTTAAAAATGTAAATTTGACTAACTCTGTTTAGGAGCATAGCAAGTGCAAAGTTAATGTTATTGGAGTCCTATCAAAATAATTTCCAGTGAACAGCAGAGCACTCCAAGGGAATATGTTGTTTCTCCTCTCCATAGCTTTTGTAATGCATAGAAGAGTTGGGGATGGTGGAGAAGTAATGGACTGGATTGGAATCAATAAATTAGCTGACCTAGAGAGTATCTTGATGATGCGGTCCTTATAAGCAAAACACCAAAGGACTTGCAAAGCTTGCTTGCTAGAATGCATGAAATATCACATGAGGTTAGGCTCAACTTGAAAAGAAGAAAGACAGATGATGAGAACGAAATATGCAATGGGAGACTAAATATCACAGGAAGGAGAAAGTTTTAATGAGGTAGAAACTTTAAAATATTTAGGAACTATGATCTCTAATACAGGGTCTTTAGAATTGAAGTTTAACGAGAGATTGAAAAAAGCAAATCAATGACCAGATTGAGTAGAATTTGGAAATATAATCGCCTGAAATTACATATAAAAATTAGGCTATATATTAGTTTAGTGAGATCGGTGTTACTATATGGCAACGAGTTGTGGTAGGCCTATATCAATGAAACAATATCCAACAGATTTTGTAAATATGAGAGCCAAGTCTTCAGAAGAATATTGGGAGTTAAATGGCAGGACAGAATTAGAAATTAATCTATAAGAGAGATCATTGGAGTGACATAATTATGTGGATGAGTTCATGGTGAGGGGTAGATGAAGATGATTTGAGAATGATCTTCGTACTCCCCAAGAGAGATTAGCTCGCCAAACATTTCACTGGGCTCTACAAGGAGCTAGAAGAGGTGATAGTCGCAGCCTTACAAGGCTGAGAAATAGGAAGAATTAAGTAGATGATGAATGGAGAAGTATGGATTTATAAGCTTGATATAGAGACCACTGGCAAAAACTAACCGAGACCCTTTGCGTCAAAAGGAGTAGGGGATGATGATGATGAACATCTTTACAACTATTATCAAAATATCAATATCAAAAAATACATCAATGTATAATAGGAGATCCTGACTTAGTTATACAATTTCAAGGAACTACTTGGTTGATCCAGTAATTAAAGGAGATTCTCTCTCCTTTGGTGGAATGGAAAAAGCTTTTGAGTGTGAAGGAAATTAGCATTTGAGAAAGCTTTGGGATTGAGTAAGGCGGGACAAAAATCTTTATTTAATTCAGTCGAGGTGAATTTCCCTGGTATGGGACTACACCAACTGGCTCCTGCTTTCAAATCAACGTCATTAAAGCATTTGAATATATATATATATATATATATATATATATATATATATATATATATATATATATATATATATATATATATATATATATATATATATATATACCCGTATTTCCCGTGTCATAAGACGCTACAAGTGGTAAGACGCACCCTCAAATTAGTAAGGCAGTTTTAGAAAAAAAATTAGGATTGTAAAAATTTCTTAGCACAAATCCCTGATCAGCGACTCTAGCGTGATTATTGTCTTGCACAGTAACTTTTTTCTTATTTTTGGTGAATTATGAAATGTTTAAGTTAATATTAATTAGCTATATGCCAATTATCCCAATTTTATTACATATTCATATAAAAAGCCACTAAAGCAGTCTTAGTTTCCACCCCAACTACACGTTAAGTCAGAGTGTTTGGTGTTTCAGGTGTTGTTTACATCAAAGCAGCGTTACCAAAGGTGCATAAAATTTTGTTAAAGAGGTAAAATTCTAGTACTATTTCCATAATTCCCCATGTAGCCTAGAAATTTTCACACACAAAATGTAATTATTGATTAAAGAAATTTAGACATTCTTTTAGGTGGAATAATTTTGCTACTATTTATGTGATTCTAGGTCTAGTTACTTTCTGCAAATTGGTAATACTGCAATCAACTAACAGAAGTTTTTTCCAAGGTCGTATTCAGCAAACTTCTGTTTGTATTATTTCGTAACTCAGGCAACAAAGTCATTATCAATATATTACTTTATTACGAAATATCAACAAAATATGAGAAAATAGATAATATCTATTTTCTCATATTTTGTTAGTTTATATACTGCATAAACAACTATGTCCTAGCGTCGTCTGCTACGAGACCATTAATTGGCATGTTTGCTTGTAGAAGGGGGTTAGCGGGTCATCAGCTAATTACAAAAAAAAAGAAAAAAAAAGAAAAAAATTGCTACTGTACTTCTTTAAAGGAAGTGCAATATAGAAATAAATGAATTTATTACACAGGAATGATAATTCTAGGGTTATATTATATCTCTTGTCAGTTTGAGAACTTGTATGTCAATAGCTGGATGTTTGAAGGGTGTCAAACTTCCTTATACAAATTTTTCTCAAGTGTTAAGACGCAGGGTGATTTTGCGGGTCAATTTTCGTGAAAAAAGGTGCGTCTTATCACACGGAAAATACGGTATATATATATATTTGCATATATCCTAACGCATCAACAGACGGAGCTGCATTTATACAAGAAACACACACAAACACAACGCAAACACACACACACACACACACACACACACACACATATATATATATATATATATATATATATATATATATATATATATATATATATATATATATATATATATATATATATATATATATATATATATATATATATATATATATATATGCAGAAGAACCACAGGGAAAATGAAAATACAGAATATACACTTGAGTCCTGACTAGTTTCGTGATACTTCCTCAGAGGACTGATTTATTGAGAGAGGTTTCTTACAATTTATAGGGAAAGCAAAAGTACGAACATACATATAGAGATTTAGAGAACAATGACACTCCCTTACCCGCTACCTGGGCTTGACTCAGGTGTGCGTAGGAGGAGTCCGCAAGCTCGTTACACACCTGCGAAAAAGGGTCATTTCTAGTGGCGGGTATATTCTTGTTTTCTTCTTATTTTACTTTCATTACAGTTATTTATATGTCAATGCAGTAGCCTTATCTATATAAATACATAAGCAAAACATACACAAACATGCAAATATATATACATATATATATACACATACATACATATACATATATATACATATATACACATATATATACATACACATACACATACACATATACATATATATACATACATACAGATACAAATACATATACATATATATAAATACTTACACATATACATACATATACATACACATACATATATACATATATATACACATACATATATACATATATACACATACATACTTATGCATATATACATTTATATGTATACAACATTAATATCATAAACATATAATCATGTATATATCAATACTTATATCTAGCATAACACTATATAGTGCCAATATACTTATGCATACTATATAAAATAATTGTTTCCTTTAATGAATGGTAGCTTAGGTCTAAATATTAATTTCACACCGACGTTAATTATTCACAATACATTCAATTCTACATTAAGTGGTTAATGTTTTTTTATATAGCTTACAAATCTCTTTACATATAAAGGCGTCGAGTTTATACATTCCATGACCAATATTCAAGTTGTTTTCAAAGGTTTCTTTTATGAAACTGGACTCTATGATGTTTCTTTCTACTAAGCTATTTGAATGAACCAATTTCTTTGCACCTTACCAATTAATAGGGTGATTTTTATCTCTAACGTGGGCAAAGAGTGCATTATTATCTTGAGCATACCTGACACTTTTTTTATGTTGTTCAATTCTCTTTTCTAGGGCTTTACCAGTTTGACCAATATAGTATTTTTCACAAGCATTGCATGGAATACGATATACACATCCCTTGGTAATGTCAGGAGAATTCTTTATTAAGGCTGTTTTTATTGTATTTTTACTCTTAAATGCTACATTTACATTGAAGTTTTTTAACAGTTGGGGAATTTCTTTAAATGAATCACAATAAGGTAGTACAAGTAAATTTTGTGTGTTATAGTTTTTTCTGTTATCATTACCGAAAAAAGTCTTTTTTGCTGTTCTTAGGGCATCATCTAACACAATTTCAGGATACTTTAGTTTTTTACCTATATCTCTAATACCATTTATTTCGTCATCAATATATTCAGGGCTGCAGATTTATTTAAAGAAATTCCCCAACTGTTAAAAAACTTCAATGTAAATGTAGCATTTAAGAGTAAAAATACAATAAAAACAGCCTTAATAAAGAATTCTCCTGACATTACCAAGGGATGTGTATATCGTATTCCATGCAATGCTTGTGAAAAATACTATATTGGTCAAACTGGTAAAGCCCTAGAAAAGAGAATTGAACAACATAAAAAAAGTGTCAGGTATGCTCAAGATAATAATGCACTCTTTGCCCACGTTAGAGATAAAAATCACCCTATTAATTGGTAAGGTGCAAAGAAATTGGTTCATTCAAATAACTTAGTAGAAAGAAACATCATAGAGTCCAGTTTCATAAAAGAAACCTTTGAAAACAACTTGAATATTGGTCATGGAATGTATAAACTCGACGCCTTTATATGTAAAGAGATTTGTAAGCTATATAAAAAAAACATTAACCACTTAATGTAGAATTGAATGTATTGTGAATAATTAACGTCGGTGTGAAATTAATATTTAGACCTAAGCTACCATTCATTAAAGGAAACAATTATTTTATATAGTATGCATAAGTATATTGGCACTATATAGTGTTATGCTAGATATAAGTATTGATATATACATGATTATATGTTTATGATATTAATGTTGTATACATATAAATGTATATATGCATAAGTATGTATGTGTATATATGTATATATGTATATATGTATATATGTATGTGTATATATATGTATATATGTATGTGTATGTATATGTATGTGTATGTGTAAGTATTTATGTATATGTATATGTATTTGTATCTGTATGTATGTATATATATGTATATGTGTATGTGTATGTGTATGTATATATATGTGTATATATGTATATATATGTATATGTATGTATGTGTATATATATATGTATATATATTTGCATGTTTGTGTATGTTTTGCTTATGTATATATATAGATAAGGCTACCGCATTGACATATAAATAACTGTAATGAAAGTAAAATAAGAAGAAAACAAGAATATACCCGCCACTAGAAATGACCCTTTTTCGCAGGTGTCTAACGAGCTTGCGGACTCCTCCTACGCACACCTGAGTCAAGCCCAGGTAGCGGGTAAGGGAGTGTCATTGTTCTCTAAATCTCTATATGTATGTTCGTACTTTTGCTTTCCCTATAAATTGTAAGAAACCTCTCTCAATAAATCAGTCCTCTGAGGAAGTATCACGAAACTAGTCAGGACTCAAGTGTATATTCTGTATTTTCATTTTCCCTGTGGTTCTTCTGCATCTGAGCATCATGTTTTCCTGTGATTTTTACGCATATATATATATATATATATATATATATATATATATATATATATATATATATATATATATATATATATATATATATATATACACACACACACACACATATATATATATATATATATATATATATATATATATATATATATATATATATATATATATATATATATATAACATATATATACATTATATATATCATATATATATACAATATCTATCTATCTATCTATATATATATATGTATATATATATATATATATATATATATATATATATATATATATATATATATATATATATATACTAGACCTCTGCTAAAAAAAAGACCTCAGACAAGTACTTACACTTGCCTTTTGTTTATGGTCTTTCTCTATCAGTCCACACCCGGAAAATTTCTTAGTTCGGCAATCCATCGTCCCATTTTCCTTCCCCTACTACTTTGCAATCTCGAGGACCATCTGATTAAATACATTTGTTTTTAGAGAAGGGGCCATTTACTTTTCATAATATCATTTTGTTTACCAAAAGCTCTCCACCCTATGCTTATCTTTCTTTTAATTTCGGCTCTTCATCCCATGTTTAATCTTCTTTTAATTTCGGTCTCGTACAATATTTGCATTAAAAATCTCTAGAGGTTCGTCCATATTGCTTATTTGTTGTCTTTCTGCATTTTCGTTAAACATTACCTTAATTTTACTCGTATCCATTTTCAACCCAACATGTCTGCTTTCTCTGTTTAAATCCTCTATCATCTTTCGTAACTCCTCTAATGATTCACTAAACATAACTAATTATTTTGCAAATCTTACATTGTTAAGGTATTTTCCATTAATATTAATTCTTATATTCTCCCAATCTATTTATTTCAAACTTCTATGCATGCTCTGAATAATTTAGGAGACATGGTGTCTCCCTTTCTAACTCCTTTCTCAATCAGAATTTCCTCACTATCATTATGTAATTTTAGGAATACTGTACCTCCTGTATAGATATATTCAAGTGTCCTAACGTAATATTCACCTATTCCTTTCATTACAGCTGAGATTTTGACATAATCAAAAGCTCTGTCATAGTTTAGAAATGCCATACATAGTGGTTAGTCATACTCTTCCATTAGCTGCTTATCTATATGGATATTGTCAGTTGTTATATATTCACTTCTAAAACCGGCCTGCTCTCTTGGTTGATAGTCTAACTGTCTTCCTATTCGGCCTAATAGGATCTTTTTCAAAACTATAGGTATGGGGCATTCTTGCAGACATTAGGCGTAGAGTTCAGAGACTTCCATTACTTTAAACCCTCAATCTATTATCAAATCAAATGTCAGTCCATCTCCCGTTGTTCTTTTCATGCCTTTTTATGCCTTCTTTACTCCTACTGTTACGTTTAGTACCGGCCCAAGTGTTTCGTTATTTCTATTGGCAGTTATTTCTCATGTCGCTATTGTATAGCATTGTATAAAAACACTATAATTTCTATCAATCCATCTCTATTGTTGATAATATTTCCATTTTCATCCTTTAAAGCAAACATCTGATGGCGCCATGTTCCGTCTTTCTTTCATCAATTTGATGCCTACCTTCTTTAGTGCTTTCCCAATTTTGGTCTGATTGTGTTTACGTTGGATTTTAGATTGTTTTGGATAGTTCTGCTAATTCCATTTAACCTCTCTTGTATTTTACCTTCATTTCTAATCTTTTCTTTACAATATTTTTGGTTTATTCTGATATTCTTCTCTGACCT
>NC_090746.1:76033022-76042025 GCF_036898095.1 Palaemon carinicauda
CGGCAGCCTGGCCAGACATCGTAACAGCTGCACTGGAGCTTAATGGTCGAAATAAAAGATTAATAACTGAAAGTAAATATCATACGATCTTTATATTCAAGATGGGGAGAAAACTGGCAATAATTATTTTTTCTTTGAAAAATGCAATCATAAGGAGCAAAAGAATTCAATTAGTCTTCAACAGGTGTGATAATCTATTTTTCGATCAAGATAACACTACAGTTACCCGATCGATATTATCTACCTCTCTCTCTCTCTCTCTCTCTCTCTCTCTCTCTCTCTCTCTCTCTCTCTCTCTCTCTCTCTCTCTCTCTCTCTCTCTCTCTCTCTTACCCAGGAAGAAAATTAATAATTTCTGCAAGTCGTATTTCGAATTCAGTGTAACAACAAACCAGAAACAGAAACATGAGTTTGCCCCCCCCCCCCCAAAAAAAAAGAAAAATAAAAAGAATAGAAATATCATCATAAATTTATTCTAACTTACATTTACATTTTCTAATTGTAACAGATTAACTAAAGGAAGTAAAAAATCTAAGCACTATTAGAGGGAATATCAACAATTGATTTCAAATAATATCATCACTAGTCAAAGTCGGCTAACGAAAAACATGATCAAATTTAATTCATTCTGGTAATTAATTAACGTATTTTGTACATATTTTATTTGTTTTATTTTGGTTCAAACTAATTATTAATTTTCTTTCATGCCATATAAAACTTCAAAATCTGACTTCAAAATACTACAAATGATTCATTCACATGAGTCGAATATATATATTCTCAAAAATCATATTTTTTGTAGCAATACTTGAAAAATAAAGCTATCATTGAAAGATGTACAGGCAATGCAATCGTAAAATTAGCTCAAACATTCCATTTTATGGCATTGAAATTTTGTAAAAAATAAAATTATTTTCGAAAAAAAAAAATACTGGCTAGTACAGTGGTAACTTGTTCGCCTGGCATTCGCATGGCAGTAGATCGATCCCCACCCGTGACCATGAGTTTAAACAGTTTACTGGGGAAGCCACTGCTGTGATTAGGCACTACAGTGGGGGGTCGGGCTTGCCAGGCTGACGTTCTGGTTATCTTTTCTGATGAAACTGGAACTTAAACTAGACACCTTAAACCTTCAAATGAAACCTATCAAAAACCTTTGAGGTCCTTGGATATTTTGTCAGAAAAAAAATATCCAATTCCTTTTGTTATGTTATTAAAACGTGTCAAAAAGGTAACGGTATTAATACAAATAAAACTTTATAAAATTGTTGATAACTATAGTAAATGAGGTATTTCAAACTGGACGAGGAACTCGTATCCATCACCATGGTGTTAAGTAACACTTGGAAAAAAAATGCAGTAGTTTCTAGTCTACTGCAGAACAAAGGCCTCAAACATGTCATTAGTCCAACCTGAGGTTTGGAAATTTCATCACAACACTGGCCAGTGCATATTGGTGATGGTGAGAGAGATTAGTCTGATCGCTCACAGCAAACCAACCAAGTATGGGTGGCCTTGACTAGTACAGCTTTGGTGATCATGGTGATGGCACTTAAATGATTATTAAATATGTTGATGGAGCCTGAGAACGTGATTTTAAAATAATGATTCCTTTTCATTATCAAGTCGTCAGAAAATGAAATAACGAATACAATGGCATTTTAATAAAAGATGATCAGAAGATAATGAACGACAGTGATGATGGAGACACTGCAAATTTATCCATCCTATGTTCCATGATGACCCTTTGAGTCTAACCAATAATATCGGCTTATTGGAAAAGTCCCAAAAGTCCCTACCTGGCGTTCTGCCGAACTGGGAGTCGAGTCATGCACAAGCTCAATAGTTTCTCGCAGTGTCTGCAACCTCATCATCCTTGTGAACTAGGGAGGAAGGGGAACCTATATGTCTACCAGCTGAGTCATCAGCAGCCATTGCCTGGCCCTCCCAGGTCCTAGCTTGGGTGGCGAGAGAGTTTGGCCGGTGATTATATGTATGTAAGACCAGTCTCTACGGCATTTTCACTGTCCATTGCCTCTATCATTGATGAAGATGATAATGATGATGCTGATGATGTTGAAACCAACTCAAACTTCAGACTTCGTTATCGTAATGTCAGACCACTTAATGCTGATGACACTGACGAAAGATGATGCTTAAAATGATAGGAGAGTTTGCTCATTTAATGGAACCTCTCTAATAAGTTCTTTATAATGTATATGAGTCATGAACATGTAGGTACAGCTGGGCACAGGAATTTCCGGTTCATCTGGTTTTGAAGAAGTGCACCCAGCCACACACTGTGTGGTGAGTTCCTTTGTTTAGTTCCGCCCATTGCCTCTGCCATCTCTTCCTACACTATCTAGTTGGTCTTTGCCGAGAGGGAAGAGTGTGATAGGGTGCACTTTTAGGGAGAGAGGTACCCCATGGACTCCTGTGTCCAACTGTACATTGCTGTCTTCCCTTTTGCTCAACTCTTCGATTCTTTTTCATACATTATTTTATAATCCAGCCAATCATTCGTCCTCTTGTAAAAAGTAGAGTCAATGATATTGAAAAATGTAACCAGTTAAATAGGATTGTATGCAAAAATCAAGCTGTGAATTTGTGTGCAAACCACTACTGGACCAAGAAGTGAACTCTGGTCAAGAACCTTACTCGTAATATATATGTCTTTGATGCTCGAGGTGAGAAGGGCAGATTCACCCTTGCCAAGTTTCTTAGCCAGGATGTGTTGTACTATGATAATGGTATTTTTTTTTTTTTTTATTAAATCAGAAGCAGGTCTCCTGAACGGCATCTTCGCTTTTATGGTTTTAAATTTAATGTCAATGACCTTCGATGTCTGGATGTCAGAAAATTCAAAATCAGTCAATCAATCAATCAATCGTGGTAGCCAAAGGCAGAGGGACTTATTTTGGGTCACCGCTGGCAAGCCCTTTTAAACTCTAAACCAGCATTTCCCAAACTGGAAGAAATTTGGAGCAACCTTGAGTGGGGGGTGGGGGTATAACTACACTACTTATTAGCAATAAAATAATCTCAGTTTTTCACATCCCTGAGAGAGAGAGAGAGAGAGAGAGGAGAGAGAGAGAGAGAGAGAGAGAGAGAGAGAGAGTGTAAGCTTGTTGTAGATGTAACTATATATTCATCAGTATAGCTGTGCAATATCTAATTAACTTAGTGAATAGCCACATACACATGGAGGGGGAAATCCGGAGAAATGAGAGAAAATTCTAAGAACCCTCTCTGCTTTAGGCCTTGCACATTGTATACCCTCTCTTTATGAAAAAAATGTTGTCCCTGGTTCTTCAGTTAAAGTATGTATGTGGCAGTGATTGCATTAATACTATTCTACGCATCACCCTAATATTTTGGGAGTAGGAGTAGGCACCCATGGTGGAAAATGGAAATCGATATCTCTCATTCCCTTCTCCGGGGAATCACTGAAAAAAAAAGAAAAAAGAAAATTTATTCCGAACCGAAGAGGATTTAGGAACGACGATTACTTTGCGGCGCCTCTACTGAGCTCCGGACTCCTGCCATGGTCATCATGGTGCTCTCATTCTATTCCTTCCATCATATCATCATCCTTTATATGTGATCTTATCTCCTGTTAGTAATTGACAAGCGTCCGTGGTCCCTTTCTAAGGAGGCCAATCGAAATCCAGCCATCCATCTATATCTCTATCAAACGCACGTTGGTCCACTTCAAATATGTTGCAACACAATCAATCCCCAGTATAATGCAGACACATATTGAATATTCCAATTTGGTATATTATGAAATGAAAAAAATCTCTCTCTCTCTCTCTCTCTCCTCTCTCTCTCTCTCCTCTCTCTCTCTCTCTCTCTCTCTCTCTCTCTCTCTCTGTATCTGAGGGGAAATTCTAGACAAGAGTCCCTTGCATTCCTAACATAAATTTCAGATCTTTTATAATTCATGGCTGGACG
This sequence comes from Palaemon carinicauda, assembly GCF_036898095.1. NCBI lineage: Eukaryota > Metazoa > Arthropoda > Malacostraca > Decapoda > Palaemonidae > Palaemon > Palaemon carinicauda. The sequence continues at coordinate 76,036,977 of NC_090746.1, forward strand.
AGACCCCGGAAATGGCAATAGAGAACCCTCTAGATGCAAATGAACCTCTCTCAATTCATAACGTTTGTGTTCATGCTAATTGCTTCCGAATTTCTTTCTGATGGAGACTTAATTGCTTTAGTCTTATAGAAAAAGTTTTATTTCACGGTATAAGCAATTCCTCATCGAGCGGGGATAAAGGACTTTGGCTTAATTTTATTAACTAATTAAACAGGTATTCCAGGTATTATCTCTTTCGTCAAATAAACCTCCCCTTGAATATTTATTTACTTTGCTATTTTTTTATATTTTGTGCGTTTTTCGCAAATATGAATAGCGTTTTTTAATTAACTATAAACTCCTGTTATGAATTTCTCATTAATTGTAATGCAAATTAACCCAATATATTTATTGATTTAATACGAAAAACTTCATAACTTGTATGGTATAGTACACGGAAATTCATGCAATTTTGTAATCGGCTCTATTTCATAAAGTTAAGACCCTCTACGTATTCAGGGTACTAATTTTCATAGCCCAATTGGATAAGTGTAAAAGGATCTCAATCCAGTATAATCACAGCATTTCATCATGACCCCGCATCAGCCACTTCCACTAAAAGCTCGAAAAACACCAATCCATTATAACGTTTGTTGCTAGGTGATCTATCTCCGAGAGAGCCTCACTGCCTGCATACTCTTAGTCTAAAAGGCAACTGTTATTATCATTTTAGGTTTTCCAGACTAGAAATATTGCTATAATGATTATGTCAAAACAACTCAGAATTAAGACATATTTTCAATTTCTCTAAAAATTTTAAATTTTAACTAGACTAATTGAAAAATACCCATCCAGCACATTTCATTTATGGAATTGAGAATTGAATAGTCATATTTTGATATAATTTTCTCAGCTAACCTTATATCATTTTTTATTGAGTATGGCGTGGAATATATATTCTTACTTATAGATGAAAATGGAAATAAAAATAAAAGTAAATTATCGAAGGAAATATCCAACGTACAGGTTAGTATAAGTTATGTTTAAATGTGTTTTCTTGAACCTTGTCATAAAAGCCTTCTGAATTTAACTTTGAGTCCCTTTCCTGATACAGGAAAGCATATGATGCCAATGAAGACTGACATTTGATCTAGGAAAATCTAATGTAGAAGTGCAATAGATTCATCCTGATTATAAAACATTAACCTCATTTGCATAATGCAAGTGCATGACTTCTGCAACGTATCGCGAACATAATTTCCATCACAAAATTACAACATATCAATCAAATAAACATATGTTAACTAACACACAAACACCTATAAGGTAACACCTATACAAATTTCATATTCGATATAGTATACAAGATTTTCTAGCCAGCAAATTTCATTACGTGATTTTGATACTAATTAAGTCAAAATAGTTTTCTACTCAAAAGATGAAGACGAAATATAAACACATATATGATTGATTTCATCTGTACTTTACCTCGACAGCCTCCTGGAATCCCGCCAGACGCAAAATCAATCCAGCTTCGTAATTCACTGGAAGACATCCCTGAGTCTGGAAGAAAGAATAACACCAAATTCTTGAAACAAATATCCACACTGATTAAATCATAAAAGTATATTTTCACTTCTTGAGATCAGAAGTTTACAGATTTGAAATTCCTAGCGGGCGAATATCATTCTAGAGACTTAAAGAAAAATCTCTGGTATCTTTAATTGTTGAACAGAACCTCTTCGAGGCTACGACTAACAAAACCTCTTCGAGAATATAGCTAAAATATTTTACAAAAAAAAAAAAAGGTAAAAGTGCAAGTAATGCAGTTCCATGTTAATTTCTGGTAATTTATACTATTAAAGTTATGTTATTCGTATGATAGACGCTTACAAAAATAACTTCAACAGTTTCTTATAATATATTGAAAATACAAATCAATGCCAGGATATTGTTACAAATAGCAATATATTTCCTGATTTGAGAATACTTTACCTCTAATATAATTTTTTTTTTTTTTTTTCAAGTTTTGCAACGGTAAATTTGATGAAAGAGTATTTTTTTTTTAATCAAATCAGTAAAAGATTAGCCAACAGAACGACTTTATAATTTAGGCAATTAAAGCTTTCAAACCCACTCATGAATGACAGAAACAAGGGACAGTGGCTTTGTCCTATCGAGCAGGACAATGCCCTGGAGACTGGCCATATATACAAATGATCAGTGCCAAAGCCTCCTCTCCAAACAAGCTAGGACCAAGGAGGGCCAAGCAATGAATGCTGATGAATCAGCAGATAGACCTACAGGCACCCCACAAACCCCCCACCCTTAGCTCACAAGGATGATGAGGTTGCAGCCACCAAAGAAACTAACGAGTTTGAGCGGAACTCGAACCCCAGTCTGGTGTTCACCATTCAAGGACGTTACCACATCGACCACCACAAGCGTAATTATCAAAATTATAAATAATTATTGATTGCATAAGGAAAAATGGACTCTAATTGGTTGAAATTACCTTTTGCTGTGATAGTACAGTACAAGTGTAGGGCGTTCTTCTTACTTTATATTACCACTGGCCAGAAAGTTGCAGTGAGCCGGTGTTTGGACATTATGGAAAGTAAACAATCAGAAAATTAGATACGTATTTTCTTTTACAGAATTTGTACAGCAATTAACGAGATACTGAATATAACCTTGTCATAAATTATCATCAATATAAAACACTGTCGTTCTTCTTGTCCTGATGCAATAATATTTTTAAGTTATTAGTAAGGAAGTTATCAAAAATAAGAGAAACTAAACGAATATATCTTTGTACACAAGGATGGTCAACGACCAACCTAATATCACCGTCAAAATCTAACATTCCAACTTATATTAATTCATTTAGGCTTTTCAATCATATAAAGTAAAACGACTTTTCATGAGAATTAGGTTACGTTTTTCCCTTTAAAACAAAACTGTTCGACTCTTTATGTGAAATATTTTGAGGTTATAAACAGCCATTCGAAATACTAGAGTTTTCTAACATAATGATTGATGGCCCTTTCAAGTAAGTATGTTAGTAACTGAAGATTGTACATTGCAAGTCCTAATTATGTCATTCATCTCTCTCTCTCTCTCTCTCTCTCTCTCTCTCTCTCTCTCTCTCTCTCTCTCTCTCTCTCTCTCTCTCTCTCTTTTTGAGATATGAAAAACAGTTTTGCTTACCAATAAACAGTTTATAATCATACCAAAATCTTTCCATATAAACCTATTCATGAATTTATCTTCTTTTTCAAAGAAGTGGAATCTCCTTTTTATTACTTTTAATTCATCGGTGTTAATAGAGAGAGAGAGAGAGAGAGAGGAGAGAGAGAGAGAGAGAGAGAGGAGAGAGAGAGAGAGAGAGAGAAATGCAAAATGATATATATAAATGTTTCGTTGAGGAACTACACTATATTACTAATGAAGTTTCATAAATGGGTGTATCTTCACAGTAGTGTAATTGATCAAAAGATAGGTCTCTATAAGATTCTATACTGCACTATCATATCCGTGAAATACGCATCAAAAGCCCTAAATATAGTTAATCCTGTTACAAAAAAAAAATCTTCACTCCGGATTCCATCTAAAAAAGGTTATCACATCCAGTAATTCGGTACTTTTCTTATTTGTTTCTTTTCTGATTACTTTTCACAGATATTTCTCAACTATCTTTTTTATAATTAGATGATAATAATAATAATAATAATAATAATAATAATAATAATAATAATAATAATAATAATAATAATAATAATAATAATAATAATTTCACAGATATTATCATCGATCATTTTTATGATTAGATAATAATAATAATAATAATAATAATAATAATAATAATAATAATAATAATAATAATAATAATAATAATTTCACAGATATTTCACAGATATTTCACATCCATCTTTTTTTCTGATTAGCTAACAACAACAATAATAATAATAATAATAATAATAATAATAATAATAATAATAATAATAATAATAATAATAATAATAATGATGATGATGATGATAGTTTTCACAGATATTTCTCAACTATTTCTTTTTCTGATTATTTTCAAAGTTAAAAAAAAGGGGCAAAATTACTTACTCTCAGTGCAAACGCCCTTTTTATAATTTGACAGTTTTACTGTCTTGCTAATCTTATACTTAATCAGAAAGCTTCTAAATAGCCTACCGAGCAAGCATAGAGTACGTCAATTGTGTTAATTCTAACACATTGGCTAATAATCTGACAGTATCATAAAAAGAATAACTGTCTTTAGCAGACTTAGTTTAGCCTATTTGGACTAATTTTGTTAATATAAGAAAATATGGTCTCTCTCTCTCTCTCTCTCTCTCTCTCTCTCTCTCTCTCTCTCTCTCTCTCTCTCTCCTCTCCCCCGTTGACTCAGGCGTAAGGTCACGTGCAGACAACGAATGAAATGATAATAAACAGGTTAGGTAAGCGTATATAGCTCGGAGTGTTATTTCTAATCCTTGTAACCATAAACATTTGCATCTTTCAATCTCATTTTGTCTTTCCGTCGTTTTTCTCTATAACTTTCTAGACGGAGATAGTTCTTGGAGGTCACTGCTTAACATTTCTCGTTCTCAGAAGTTTCATTTCGTTAAGTTAAGAAGTATGCTCTCTCTCTCTCTCTCTCTCCTCTCCTCTCCTCTCTCTTCTCTCTTCCTCTCTCTCTCTCTCTCTCTCTCTCTCTCCGTTGACTCAGGTGTAAGGTTGACAACATTTTTAAGCAGGAATTTCCTGAAACCATAGAGCACACATGTTACCAGGCACTTATGAATGACAGAGCGTTTCTTTCTCTTTATATTTGTTTGGATTTTTTCTTCTAAGGATCAAATATCTTTTTGCAATCGTAAAATATTTTTTTTTTCTAAATCAAACACAGAAAAAATCATAAATTATTTTCTCTGTGTCATTAAATACACATGAAATCAGTTTACTGAAATAATTCATAAGTAAAATGCTGTACAACTGATTTTTTTTTTTTTTTTTTTTTTTTTTTTTTTTTTTTTTTTTTTTTTTTTTTTTGTA
>NC_090746.1:76042525-76045025 GCF_036898095.1 Palaemon carinicauda
TGGTTAAAATCTTCTGTAAAACACTCGTGTAGATCATTATGGCTCTTTAGAATTTTCAAAATGTAAACCAACTATCATGAAATCTAGTTTGAGTATTGGACCTCAAGTTATTTGCTCATGAATTAAAATCTTTGACCGCTTGATTCACATAGACCAACACAACCACTTAACACTTATACATACACATGTATGTATGTATTTATGCATAATTCCGCGCAAATGGCAGTGACCTTCACGAGGTTCTGGCAGAATGCTTACAGTTTGGCACGACTGCGCAATATGGGCAAATTAGCATTCGCATGAGAGTGTTAGATCTTCTCCGGAGGGAAATGACCCTGAAATTTCTAAACCCAGCACCAGTATGTCTCTTCTTTGGCTAGTATTTGACAATCAAGTTGCCATCATACCTGTCTGGCAGAATTCAACGCCTGAGAAATGAGAGAATAATACATATTACGCCTACGGTTCGTGAGATACAAATGTCTAAATCAAGAAAGATTTACTTAATTATTTCATTTCATTGGATGCCTATTTTCTTTTCTTGTGGTGTATTGGCCCATAGTATACACAAAGTTATACAAACACTGATAATATACCTTTGGCTATATTATCCACTAAGTATCCGTTGATGATAACAGTCCTTTAACATACTGAAAGGATTTTCAGAAATCCCTTACAACATGGTAAATATAAAAACCTTTGTACTCAATAGCAGTTATTCTTTAATAAGTAATGAATAATTTCCACGTGATCTAACTGCCTTTCCTTATGCCATAGTCAGTCATTGGCCAAAGAATACCTAACTATAAGATAGTTCTTGAATCTTGTTAAGGGATTCCTTGAATCTTGCTAAGGTAGTCCATGAGTCTTGTTAAGCTAGTCCTTGAATTTTGCTGAGGTAGTCCTTGAGTCTTGCTAAGGTAGTCATTGAATCTGCCAAGGTAGTCTATGAGTCTTGCTAAGGTAATTCTATGAATCTTGCTAAGGTGGTCCTTGAATCTTGCTAGGGTACTCGATGAGTCTTACTAAGGTATTCTATGAATCTTGGTAAGGTAGTTCTTGAATCTTGCTAAGGTAGTCTTTGAGTCTTGCTAAGGTATTCTATGAATCTTGCTACGGTAGTCCTTGAATCTTGCTAAGGTAGTCTTTGAGTCCTGCTAAGGTAGTCCTTGAATGCTGCTAAGGTAGTCTATGAGTCTCACTAAAGTAATCCTTAAGTCTTACTGTGTTTAATATACCTGGCATGATCTTCGACCACTTCCTCTTTTCAACGGCTCGTCGCATTTTTTTTTTTTATACTTCAATAAAAAGTCCTTTCGGAATATAACTAATTAGGTCAGTTTTATAATTTACAAAAGTTGGATTGGAAAAAAGTTTTATTCTATAGGGATAATCTATATGTTATGTGCAAGAGAGAGAGAGAGAGAGAGGAGAGAGAGAGAGAGAGAAGAGAGGAGAGAGAGAGACTTTGCAAAAGGAATAAAATTACTGTGGTATCAGTGTAAAAATAATCTTATAAAAAGATAATCGGACTAAAAAGTTTTTGATTGCTAATCACAAAACTAGTAATGCAAATGGATAAATTATGAAATGGGCCTTATTTATTTGATAAAGCTTACATTTTGAAAGACTTAAAAATGGAATTTACCTTCATGAAGAAGAGTAGCTGCAGATTAGAAAGGTGATACTAGAGGACTCTTGACATGAAAAGACTTTAATAAACATATAAAAGGAAATTTAAAAAGTGTGGAGAATAAATGACTTTATTAAATGTATATTTAAAATTTCGACACACTTCAATAGACATATCAGTGTCTTTCTACGGTTTGATCTTGTAAAGAGAATGTGTAGGGGAAGTCTGTAAGACGATGCAAAAAGGCAACGGAGAGAGACACCCAAAACATGGTGGTTGATGGGGAATTGGATTAAAAAAATCCATATTCAAATATAAAACCTTTTAAGTCTCCTCCCACGACCAAAGTTTAATTCCATACACTTGATTCCAGGACAAAAGCAATTTTCGACCCTCTTTCTCTACTCAAGGATTTTCTAGGTGAAAAATTCATCGAAATTCAGGAACCACCCTTCGAGGTTGTAATGATCGTGAAAAAGTGTCGTACTTACAGGTTCAAATGATGATTAAAGAGACATTCCTTCTCCCCGCCTACGATCAAAGAGATCGTTGGAACATAAGAGAGAGAGAGAGAGAGGAGAGAGAGAGAGAGGAGAGAGAGGAGAGAGAGAGAGAGAGAGAGAGAGAGAGAGAGAGAGAGAGAGAGAGAGATTACACATAAGAAAATTCTGGTGAAGTAGAAAGACTTACTTAGTAAAAAGGAAAGGTGTGTGAAGAAAAAATATTGTTACATATTTGACTGCTATTGTGAAAACCTTTAAAACTTATGACACTTGCTAAAGACATAGTTGAATGGAAAATTCATGAAAGAAATAGAAATAATGAGAATCTCTAGTCAACAAATAATCTACAACATATAAAATAAAA
>NC_090746.1:76047525-76050025 GCF_036898095.1 Palaemon carinicauda
CACATAGACAAGAGCTTGGCTCCGGCCGGGAATCGAACCCTGGTCGGCAAGCTTGTATAGACAGTGACTAAGCCAATTGGCCACGAAGAAAGATAAAAGTAAATGACAATTCTTCTGTACTTATACCTGTCGAATTCAGGTATTTTGTACTTAGAATTGAAATCAACCCATCTTCACCATCGTAGCTAATTGGTAGTTTGTTACTCGGCATTCAATTAATGATATATTTTGCACATTTTTACGTGTTTTTCATATTCAAATAAGCCATATATATTTTTTGATACATTAATGTCTGGATTCTCTTAACGACCTCGGGATCAGAGCCCCAGGCGAAATCATGCAAAGACAAGAGCTTGGCTCCGGCCGGGAATCGAACCCTGGTCGGCAAGCTTGTATAGACAGTGACTAAGCCACTTGGCCACGAAGAAAGATAAAAGTCAATGACAATTCTTCTGTACTTATACCTGTCGAATTCAGGTATTTTGTACTTAGAATTGAAATCAACCCATCTTCACCATCGTAGCTAATTGGTAGTTTGTTACTTGGCATTCAATTAATGATATATTTTGCAAATTTTTACGTGTTTTTCATATTCAAATAAGCCATATATATTTTTGATACATTAATGTCTGGATTCTCTTAACGACCTCGGGATCAGAGCCCCAGGCGAAATCACGCAAAGACAAGAGCTTGGCTCCGGCCGGGAATCGAACCCTGGTCGGCAAGCTTGTATAGACAGTAACTAGCCACTTTGCCACGAAGACATATAAAAGTCAATGACAATTCTTCTGTACTTATACCTGTCGAATTCAGGCATTTTGTATTTAGAATTGAAATCAACCCATCTTCACCATCGTAGCTAATTGGTAGTTTGTTACTTGCATTCAATTAATGATATATTTTGCACATTTTTACGTGTTTTTCATATTCAAATAAGCCATATATATTTTTGATACATTAATGTCTGGATTCTCTTAACGACCTCGGGATCAGAGCCCCAGGCGAAATCACGCAAAAGACAAGAGCTTGGCTCCGGCCGGGAATCGAACCCCGGTCGGTAAGCTTATACAGACAGTGACTAAGCCACTTGGCCACGAAGAAAGATAAAAGTCAATGACAATTCTTCTGTACTTATACCCGTCGAATTCAGGTATTTTGTACTTAGAATTGAAATCAACCAATCTTCACCATCGTAGCTAATTGGTAGTTTGTTACTCGGCATTCAATTAATGATATATTTTGCACATTTTACGTGTTTTTCATATTCAAATAAGCCATATATATTTTTGATACATTAATGTCTGGATTCTCTTAACGACCTCGGGATCAGAGCCCCAGGCGAAATCATGCAAAGACAAGAGCTGGCTCCGGCCGGGGAATCGAACCCTGGTCGGCAAGCTTGTATAGACAGTGACTAAGCCACTTGGCCACGAAGAAAGATAAAGTCAATGACAATTCTTCTGTACTTATACCTGTCGAATTCAGGTATTTTGTACTTAGAATTGAAATCAACCCATCTTCACCATCGTAGCTAATTGGTAGTTTGTTACTTGGCATTCAATTAATGATATATTTTGCAAATTTTTAAGTGTTTTTCATATTCAAATAAGCCATATATATTTTTGATACATTAATGTCTGGATTCTCTTAACGACCTCGGGATCAGAGCCCCAGGCGAAATCACGCAAAGACAAGAGCTTGGCTCACGGCCGGGAATCGAACCCTGGTCGGCAAGCTTGTATAGACAGTGACTAAGCCACTTTGCCACGAAGACATATAAAAGTCAATGACAATTCTTCTGTACTTATACCTGTCGAATTCAGGCATTTTGTATTTAGAATTGAAATCAACCCATCTTCACCATCGTAGCTAATTGGTAGTTTGTTACTTGGCATTCAATTAATGATATATTTTGCACATTTTTACGTGTTTTTCATATTCAAATAAGCCATATATATTTTTGATACATTAATGTCTGGATTCTCTTAACGACCTCGGGATCAGAGCCCCAGGCGAAATCACGCAAAGACAAGAGCTTGGCTCCGGCCGGGAATCGAACCCCGGTCGGTAAGCTTATACAGACAGTGACTAAGCCACTTGGCCACGAAGAAAGATAAAAGTCAATGACAATTCTTCTGTACTTATACCTGTCGAATTCAGGTATTTTGTACAGTATATATAAACAATAAAAACTTACAAATGGGACCTTAATCTAACAGGAGTGAATTATATATCGGTAAGTAGGTTAACTCCTTCAATCCTTATGTGAAGAAATAGTAAATAAACCACTTATCTGTTTACAGGATATCCCCTTACCTGAATGCTTCGGCCATATACGACATTCAACATTTCCTGTATTACAATACACTTTATAAACAAGTTTATGCCATGTGATGCTGCAAAATAAACCTAAAAACACAGTACATAATAGAGAAAATAAATATATTTCTTTTCAATAAAACATAGAATGAACTATAAGTCTAGCTTATAAATAATTTTT
>NC_090746.1:76055025-76065817 GCF_036898095.1 Palaemon carinicauda
CTGTGTCCAACTGTACATTGCTGTCTTCCCTTTTGCTCAACTCTTCTTTTCTTTTTCTCACATTATTTTATAATCCAGCCAATCATTCGTCCCTCTTGTAAAAAGTAGAGTCAATAATATTGAAAAATGAACCAGTTAAATAGGATTGTATGCATAAATCAAGCTGTGAATTTGTGTGCAAACCACTACTGGACCAAGAAGTAAACTGTGGTCAAGGACCTTACTCGTATATATATGTCTTTGATGCTCGAGGTGAGAAGGGCAGATTCACCCTTGCAAGTTTCTTAGCCAGGATGTGTTGTACTATGATAATGGTATTTTTTTTTTTTTTATTAAATCAGATGCAGGTCTCCTGAAGGGCATCTTCGCTTTTATGGTTTTAAATCTAATGTCATTGACCTTCGATGTCAGGATGTCAGAAAATTAAAAATCAGTCAATCAATCAATCGTGGTAGCCAAAGGCAGAGGGACTTATTTTGGGTCACCGCTCGCAAGCCCTTTTACACTCTAAACCAGCATTTCCCAAACTGGTAGAATTTGAAACAACCTTGGGTAGGATGGGGGGTGGGGGGGGGGGGTGGGCGGGGGGCATAACTACACTACTTATTAGCAATAAAATTATCTCAGTTTTTCACATCTCTGAGAGAGAGAGAGAGAGAGAGAGAGAGAGAGAGAGAGAGAGAGAGAGAGAGAGAGAGAGAGAGAGAGAGAGTAAGCTTGTTGTAGATGTAACTATATATTCATCAGTATAGCTGTGCAATATCTAATTAACCTAGCGAATAGCCACAGCGTATTCTGACTACTCTTCCCCTCATACACATGGAGGGGAAATCCGGGGAAATGACAGAAAACTCTGGGAACCCTCTCTGCTTTAGGCATTGCACATTGTATACCCTCTGTTTATGAAAAAAAAAAAAAAACTGTTGTCTCTGGTTCCTCAGTTAAAGTATGTATGTGGCAGTGATTGCATTAATACTATTCTACGCATCACCCTAATATTTTGGGAGTAGGAGTAGGCACCATGGTGGAAAATATAAATCTATATCTCTCATTCCCTTCTCCGGGAATCACTGAAAAAAGAAAAAAGAAAATTTATTCCGAACCGAAGAGGATTTAGGAACGACGGTTGCTTTGCGGCGCCTCTACTGAGCTTCGGACTCCTGCCATGGTCATCATGGTGCTCTCATTCTATTCCTTCCATCATATCATCATCCTTTATATGTGACCTTATCTCCTGTTAGTAATTGACAAGCGTCCGTGGTCCCCTTCTAAGGAGGCCGATCCAAATCCAGCTTTCCATCTATATCTCTATCAAACGCACATTGGTCCACTTTAAATATGTTGCAACACAATCAATCTCCAGTATAATGGAGGACACATATTGAATATTTCAAATATGGTATATTATGAAATGAAAAACTCTCTCTCTCTCTCTCTCTCTCTCTCTCTCTCTCCTCTCTCTCTCTCTCTCTCTCTCTCTCTCTCTCTCTCTCTCTCTGTATCTGAGGGGAACTTCTAGACAAGAGTCCCTTGCATTCCTAACATAAATTTCAGATCTTTTATAATTCATGGCCGGACGAGAGACCGGAAATGGCAATGGAGATCCCTCTAGATGCAAATGAACTCTCTCCAATTCATAACGTTTGTGTTCATGCTAATTGCTTCCGAATTTCTTTCTGATGGAGACTTAATTTCTTTAGTCTTAAGGAAAACTTTTATTTCACGGTATAAGTAATTCCTCATCGAACGGGGATAAAGGACTTTGGATTAATTTTATTAACTAATTTATACAGGTATTCCAGGTATTATCTCTTTTCGTCAAATAAACCTCCCCTTGAATTATTTATTTACTTTACTATTTTCTTATATTTTGTGCGTTTTTCGCAAATATGAATAGCGCATTTTAATAAACTATAAACTCCTATTATGAATTTCTCATTAACTGTAATGCAAAGTAACCAATATATTTATGATTTAATACGAAAAACTTCATAACTTGTCTGGTATAGTACACGGAAATTCATGAAATTTTGTAATCGGCTCTATTTCTAATTATAAGGTTAAGACCCACTACGTATTCAGTGCACCAACTTTCATAGCCAAATTGGATAAGGGTAAAAGAGTGTCAATCCAGTATAATCCCAGCATTTCATTATAACCCCGCATCAGCCACTTCCACTAAAGCTCGAAAAACACCAATCCATTATAACGTGTGTTGCTAGGTGATCTGTCTCCGAGAGAGCCCTCACTGCGTGCATGCTCTTAGTCTAAAAGGCAACTGTTACTTTCCTTTTAAGTTTTCCAGACTAGAAATGTTGCTATAATGATTTTGTCAAAACACACTCAGAATTAAGAAATATTTTAAATTTCTCTAAAAGTTTTAAATCTTAACTAGAATACTTGAAAAATACCCATCCAGCACATTTCTTTATGGAACTGAGAATTGAATAATCATATTTTGATATCATTTTCTCAGCTAACCTTATATCATTTTCTATTGAGTATGGCGTGGAATATGAATTCTTACTTATAGTTGAAAATGGAAATAGAAATGAAAGTGAATTATCAAGGAGTTTATTATCCAACGTACAGGAAAGTAAAAATTATGTTTAAATGTTTTTTTCTTGAACCTTGTCATAAAAGCCTTCTGAATTTAACTTTGAGTCTTGTTCCTGATACAGGAAAACATATGATGCCAATGAAGACTGACATTTGATCTAAGAAAATCTAATGTAGAAGTGCAATAGATTCACCCTAATTATAAAACATTAACCTCATTTGCAGAATGCAAGTGCATGACTTCTGCAATGTATCGCGAAAATAATTTCCATCACAAAATTACAACATGTCAATCAAATAAACATATGTTAACTAAAACGCAAACACCTATAGGCTAACACCTAAACAAGTTTCATATTCGATATAGTATACAAGATTTTCTAGCCAACAAATTTCCTTACCTGATTTTGATACTAATTAAGTCAAGATAGTTTTCTACTCAAAAGATGAAGACGAAATATAAAGCACATATATGATTGATTTCATCTGCACTTTACCTCGACAGCCTCCTGGAATCCCGCCAGACGCAAAACCAATCCAGCTTCGTAATTCACTGGAAGACATCCCTGAGTCTGGAAGCAAGAATGATACTAAAATCTTGAAACAAATAACCACACTGATTAAATCATAAAAGTATATTTTCATTTCTTCAGATCAGATGTTGACAGATTTGAAATTCCTAGCGGGTGAATATCATTCTAGAAACTTAAAGAAAAATCTCTGGTATCTTTATTGTTAAACAGAACCTCATCGACGTTGCGACTAACAAAACCTCTTCGAGAATATGGCTACAATATTTTACAAAAAAAGGTAAAAGTGCAAGTGCTGCAGTTCCATGTTAATTTCCGGTAATTTATAACTTCATCAGTTTATTATAACATATTGAAAATACAAATCAATGTCTGAATATTGTTACAAATAGCAATATATTTACTGATTTGAGAATACTTTACCTCAAATATATTTTTTTTTTTCAAGTTTTGTAACGGTAAATTTGATGAATCAACCAAAGAGCATTTATTTTTTTCTTTAATCAGATCAGTATAAGATTAGCCAACAGAAAGACCTTATAATTTAGGCAATTAAAAGATTTAAAAGCCACCCATGAATGGCAGAAATAAGGGACAGTGGCATTGCCCTATCGAGCAGGACAATGCCCTGGAGACTGGCCATATATACAAATGATCAGTGCCAAAGCCCCCTCTCCACCCAAGCTAGGACAAAGGAGGGCCAGGCAATGACTGCCGATGAATCAGCAGATAGACCCTACAGGCTCACCACAAACCCACCATCCTTAGCTCACAAGGATGATGAGGTTGCAGCCACCAAAGAAACTAACGAGTTTGAGCGGAACTTGAACCCCAGTCTGGTGTTCACCAGTCAAGGACGTTACCACATCGGCCACCACATGCGAAATTATAAAAATTATAAATAATCATCGATTGCATAATGAATGATGGACTCTAATTGGTTGAAATTACCTTTTGCTGTGATAGTGCAGAACAAGTGTAGGTCGTTCTTCTTACTTTATATTACCACTCGCCAGACAGTTGCAGTGAGCCGGTGTTTTGGACAATATAGAAAGGAAACAATCAGAAAATTAGATAAGTATTTTCTTTTACATAATTTGTCCAGCTATTAACAAGATACTTATTATAACCTTGTCATAAATTATCATTAATATAAACACTGTCGTTCTTCTTGTCCTGATGTAATACATTTTTTTAAGTTATTAGTAACGAAATTATCAAAAACAATTGAAACGAAAGCAATATATCTTTGTACACAAGGATGGTCAACGAGCAACCTAATATCACCGTTAAAATCTTACATTCCAACTTGTATTATTTCATTTAGGCTCTTCAGTCATATAAACTAAAATGACTTTCCCTTTGAAAAAAAATGTTCGACGCTTTATCAGAAATATTTTTAAGTTAAAGACAGCCATTCGAAAGACTAGAGTATTCAAACATAATGATTGTTGCCCTTCTCAAGTAAGTATGTTAGTAACTGAAGATTGTACATTGCAAGTCCTAATTTTGTAATCCATCTCTCTCTCTCCTCTCTCTCTCTCTCTCCTCCTCTCTCTCCTCTCTCTCTCTCATCTCTCTCTCTCTCTCTCTCTGGTTTTGAGATATGAAAAACAGTTTTGCTACCAATAAACAGTTTATAATCATACCAAAATCTTTCCATATAGACCTATTCATGAATTTGTCCTCTTTTTCAAAGAAGTGGAATCTCCTTTTTTATTACTTTTGATCATCAGTGTTAACAGAGAGAGAGAGAGAGAGAGAGGAGAGAGGAAGAGAGAGAGAGAGAGAGAGAGAGAGAGAGAGAGGAGAGAAAGAAAGAAAATGCAAAATGATTTCTATAGATGTTCCGTTGAGGTACTACACTATATTACTATGAAGTTTCATAAATGGGTGTGTCTTCACAGTAGTGTAATTCATCAAAAGATAGGTCTATATAAGATTCTATACTGTACTATCATGTCCGTGAAATACACATCAAAACCTAAATATAGTTAATCCTGTAACAAAAAAATCTTCACTCTGGATTCCACCTAAAAAAGGTAATTAGGTATTTTTCTTATTAGTGTCTTTTCTGATTAGTTTTCACAGATATTTCTCAACTATCTTTTTTTGATAATAATAATAATAATAATAATAATAATAATAATAATAATAATAATAATAATAATAATGATAATAATAATAATAATAATAATAATAATAATAATAATAATAATAATAATAATTTCACAGATATTTATCATCGATCATTTTTATGATAATAATAATAATAATAATAATAATAATAATAATAATAATAATAATTTCACAGATATTTATCATGGATCATTTTTATGATTAGATGATGATGATAATAATATAATAATAATAATAATAATAATAATAATAATAATAATAATAATTTCACAGATGTTTCTCATCGATCTTTTTTCTGATTAGCTAACAACAACAACAACAATAATAATAATAATAATAATAATAATAAATAATAATAATAATAATAATAATAATAATAATAATAATTTCACAGATGTTTCTCATCGATCTTTTTTCTGATTAGCTAACAACAACAACAACAACAATAATAATAATAATAATAATAATAATAATAATAATAATAATAATAATAATAATAATAATAATAATGATGATGATGATCATGATGATGATGATGATAGTTTTCACAGATATTTCTCAACGATTTCTTTTTCTGATTAGCTAATAATAATAATAATAATAATAATGATAATAATAATAATAATAATAATAATAATAATAATAATAATGATCATGATGATGATCATGCTGATGATGATGATAGTTTTCACAGATATTTCTCAACGATGTCTTTTTCTGATTAGCTAATAATAATAATAATAATAATAATGATAATAATAATAATAATAATAATGATGATGATGTTGATCTTGATGACGATCATGATGATGATGATGATGATAGTTTTCACAAATATTTCTCAACGATTTTTTTTCTGATTAGCTAATAATAATAATAATAATAATAATAATAATAATAATAATAATAATAGTAATAATAATAATAATATAATAATAATAATAATAATAGTAATAATAATAATAATAATAATAATAATAATAATAATTTTCCAGTTATATCTCAACGATTTATTTCTTGAACGAAACTTATAAGGGAATGGAACCAGAATAAAGTAATTCTAAAGTAATGCTAAAGTTATACAAACATTGACCTCAAATACAGGTAGCAAAATATACGCTATCGATGATTAAACGTCTTCCAACTTCTGTTCAATGTTACATATTCTAATATTTAAAAATTACCTCACCCAGACAACAGACAACCATTTCATTCGAGTTTTATTCTTATCATTTCAATTAACAAGTCAACATGGAATCAATTTAATTTAAAGATTTTACGCAAAAACTACCCAGAATCGAAACTTTGAATTTTTTTATTATATTCAGTAATTGAGGCGATTTTCATTGCAATTTTTTTCTTATTCCTCATTAAGTTAACGTTTTATAAATAAATCACTCTTTAGACAAAAGAGGTAAATAATCAACCGAGCTAAAAGGATATGATATTGGCGCGCTAATTTTTGTTTCTTCTTTTTCTTTTTTTTTTAAGATATATTTTATACCATCGCAATTAATAATTTGTAATATTTCGCACAGCTTGTTTCATATGACAAACTTTACTTTGGTCAAAGGGTCTCAGCACACGGGATACTTGAGTGGACGGTGGCTGCTACTGTTGTGGCGAAAAATAAAACATTTTTTTCTATGGATGTCAGGACAAGAGCTCATTTATAGTTCACAGCTTCCTTCTCCACTTTCTCGTGGCACCACGAAACGAGTAGCCAGCAGCCATCATCTGAAAATTTGGCCCGTGTGCAGGGTCCCAAACTCTTTCTTATCTAAAAAAAAAAAAATAAGAGTTCATCTATTCTTTGAAAGTAGAGACATAATCTAAATTTAGGATATTCGTCTTAAGAAGTTTAGCTTTAGCAACGACCACAAACTTGCAAAAGATCAGAACGATTTCTTAACTTTTCTCTAGGCAACATATTTGTCCCTACTGGTAAACGCTGGCTATGTAAATAACAGCTTTCTTGAATATTTAAAAACAAAAACTCTCAGAGTATGGAAAATACCTTTACTGGTTAAATGCTGCTTTAAAAAGTATACAATCAAAATTAATCTATTTGTCTTCGCTATTAGAGGAGTTTGTGATCATGTCTATACTAACTAAAGATGTTCGCAAGACTATTCTAGTAACGAATCTCAATATTGTGGTAATGATTCTCGTTGCGTATGGTATCGCGGAGAGAGTGACAATAATAAGTTTTTTTTTTTTTTTACAACATGAGATATTATGTCAGTGCATAACGTATGATACGCATAAAATATTTCATTAATTCATGCATGTAATCCTTACTAATATTTTTAGGGATATCTCAATAAATCACATTCAATATGAGGTGCTGTATTAGCTATCTTTCAGATTATCTTTTCGTTGCTTATACGGTTGCCTATTATTACACGAAACCTATTGATTGATCACTTAATTTAATTAGTCTTAAGTCGGCCATAAGCGTAGAGGATTGGGCGCGCTGATTTGATAGCATTTGTCCCCAACGTGTAACGGGATGGGGGGGGGGGGCCCCCGCAGTCCTTTCATCTTGTCAGACCAAGGAGGTTGAATTTAACCTCCCTGTGTCAGACAGGCAAATCCCGTCGCGATTGCCAGCATGCTTGTGTGTGGGCACGGTCTAGCATGCAGACAGGGTTGACTCCCCTACAGTATTTTCACGCGTAAAGTATTCCATACTTCTTCCCTTCATTATTGTTATTGTTATTATTATTATTATTATTATATTATATTATTATTATTATTATTATTAAATGCTAAACTACTACCCAAGTTGGAAAAGCAGGATGCTATAAGCCCAGGGGCCCAAACAGGGAAAATAGCACAGTGAGGAAAGGAAACAAGGAAAAATAAAATATTTTTAAGGGTAGTAACATTAAAATAAACATTTTCTATATATACCATAAAAATTTCAACAAAACAAGAGAAAGAGAAACTATATAGAACAGTGTGCCCGAGTGTACCCCTCAAGCAAGAGAAACTCTAACCCAAGACGAGTGGCAGGCCATGGTACAGAGGTTATAGCACAACCCAAGACTAGAGAACAATGGTTTAATTTTGGAGTGTCCTTCTCCTAGAAGAGCTACTTGCCATAGGTAAAGAGTCTCTTCTACCCTTACCAAGAAGAAAGTAGCCACCTGGAACAATTATATTGCAGTAGTTAACCCCTTGGATGAAGAAGAAGTGTTTGGTAATCTCAGTGTGGTCAGGTGTATGAGGACAGAAGAGAATCTATAAAGAATAGGCCAGGACTATTCGGTGTCTATGTAGACAAAGGGAAAGAACCGTAACCAAGAGAAGGATCCAATATAGTACTGTCTGGCCAGTCAAAGGACCCCTTAACCTCTCTAGCAGTAGTATCTCAACAGGCGGCTGGTGCCCCGGCCAGCCTAATACCTTTTTTATATTATAAAGATAAAGTGGTTGCCACTCCACAAGTTTGTTATATTATGCATTTTATTGTTCTTTATTTTTGGTTTCCCCTCACATTTCCATTCACCAAGTTATGATTTCCTTATATTTCCTCTCCTTTTTCCATAATATATCTTCTCTTCAAAACCACACAGTCTTCTGCCTTATTCGTGCAATAGTATCTTGTATTCTGATAATAAACAGATGCTGAAACAAAAGGGGAAAGAAAATAATATTCTGATTAAGTTTTATGAATTCTCTTCATATAAAAAAACGAAGCTGTAAAATATGGATAGAGGATAAATTAGGTAGCTACTGATAATTCTTTTAACATATTAATATCCCTCTCACATTTTCTCTCTGCCTATATAAACACAACTGTTTCAAATTTCTATAAATTAACGCGAAAACAAGTATATACGCCTAATTAAATGTGCATGAGATAATATCCAGATAGGTCTAAATATCCATTCAGTGTATTTCTCCCAGGAGACAGTTGGACTCTAGGATAAATGGGGATAAATGGAAAAGGTAATCCTATAATGACTTCAAGAGATATAAGTACATTAACATCGTAGCAGACAAATCCCTACCACGTAGTAACCGACAGAAAATGCCTATCACCTTCCTTCATATGATTATTTCAAGTCGGATTCCATAGATTTATATTATATCAAAAATAAAGACATTAAAATGTACCCAAATATTGCATTTTTGAAATAAGATGTAGGCTACCAATTGTACTTGATACCCGGTCACGTACCAAATTTAATTAACAAGTACTAAAAACATAACCATGTGGGCCTATACTGGGTGCCCAATCCCCTTAAAATAAGCAGGCTAGTCCGTAGTGCGTGTGGTCATTTCTCATAGGATTGGAGTGTCGCTCCAGTCCTTAAGGACAAGCCGTACGGTCAGTCCTCTGCGTGTATGGTGGGCTTTACACCATTAAAGAACATACTCACGAAAACTGCTGATAAAATGGCCACATCCTTATATTAATTGACAGCATGAACATTACTTTTATAAAGTTTATAATACAATGCGTCTTCCATCTTTCTTTCCGACACTGAACTCTCAAAACAAAAGATAATCTAATCAAGAAGAATTAAAGTTAACAGTAAAGATAAATTGATGACCAAAAGAGACCCTATGTTACTTAAATGTGTTAAAAAGTTGAAAATATTAACGCAATGCAAAATTTAAAATGATATAAATAAAATAGTAAAGGTATTATTTCAAGCTGTATGAAAATCATGTTTCCATCATCGAAAGCGGCCATGACTCAGAGCTACTGACAAACTAAAGGGTCATCCGTGATAGATTATTTTATGCAGTTTCACGGGGAATATAGAATAATGTCCGCATGACGGAAAGGAAGCCACATTAGGGAATAAAACCGGGAAATTAGATATTTAGACCTCGACAGAACGCGCGCGAGAGAGAGGAGAGAGAGAGAGAGAGAGAGAGAGAGAGAGAGAGAGAGGAGGAGAGAGAGAGAGAGAGAGAGAGAAATACAAAAAATACATTAATTTCTTCGTAACAGGAAAAAAAAGGAAAATAATACGGACTAGGATATGTTCGATATCATATGAGAACGGCTACACTACAAGAACATTACTTTAAATACTGAATACAGAAGTTAGAAAGCGTTATTAAAAATATAATTCGACACGCAAAGAAACATAAGTACATAGTTCTGAAAACTTGCATGCTATAGTTCATTTACTGTATACAAACAACCAATAATGTATCAGCTTAAAAATCGAAAATGTATTAGCCACATCAAAAAGAGGTAATCACTGGGGGGGGGGGGGCATTGTAAACAGACTGCAATTACATGAGGACTTCACTAGGCATTCCTCTGATGATTAAGCCTTTAATGGCACGGGTTATCTTTGGTGTTTAAGGCTTCCGCTAGAAACTCAGAAGTACAAGTAATCAGATGTAGTGTCAAGTTATTATAAGTATAAGTAACATGATATTCCTGTGATGATGTCACTTGAATCAGAGTCAATGGATTCATTATCATTGTAGTAATTTCCGTAATTTAGCAAATAAATCCACCCCACACACATTATATATATATATATATATATATATATATATATATATATATATATATATATCATATATAT
>NC_090746.1:76066317-76081317 GCF_036898095.1 Palaemon carinicauda
CACGTCGCTTCAACTTCTTTTGGCGGTCATAAAATTGTAGTTTTCCTGAAGATTTCCTGTCTGCATTCATCGTGTTATCGTAGTAATGATAGATTACTTGGAAATTGATATTTAGATTATTTTATCCCCCGATAAGCGATTGTAATGATTACGTCATTCTTTTTTCACACAACAACAACACAACAACAACTAACAACCTACAAACAACAACAATGAATTATAATAATAATAATAATAATAATAATTAATAATAATATAATAATAATAATAATAATAATAATAATAGAACAACTAAGAACCTTCAATCGCCTACGCGTCACTTTCACGCAAACCGGAAACAGGTTTATCAATAAACGTATATTGGGACGGAAAGAAGCCTGACGCATGATACACACCCTGTGGGTTATTTGTAATTTAGTAAACGCGGACTTAAAATTACATCCGAAAGCGTTATTTCATCAATCTAGAATTATACATGCTAACTTTGTGCTCTTCAGTGAACCCACGCGGGCTGGTGCCTGTTTGTGTGTGTGTGGGTGTGTGTGTGAGAGAGAGAGAGAGAGAGAGAGAGAGAGAGAGAGAGAGAGAGATGAGTAATATTCATAGATCAGAGAAAAATCATTCTTATTAAATTTTTCAAATTGATGTTACATCTTCATGATTCTATGCAGATACATACACACAGTTAATATCTATATATATATATATATATATATCATATATAAATATATATATATATATATGTATATATAGTATATATAATATATATCTACATATATTATATGATATATATATGTGTGTGTGTGTGTGTGTGTGCATTTGCGTGTGATTGTGTTCAATATCTATATATTATATATATATATAATATATATATATAGACCACACACACACATATATATATATATATATAGTATATAATATAGTATATATATATATAATATGTGTTGTGATGTGTTTGTGTGTGCATATTGTGTGTGGTTGAGAGCAGATAGTATATATATATATAGCTATAATATATATCTATATATATATGTGTGTGTGTGTGTGTGTGTTTGTGTGTGCATTTGTGTGTGGTTGAGAGCAATATATATATATATATATATTATAATCATATATAATATATATATATATATGTAGTATATATATATTATATATATTATATATATATATATATATATACACACATATATATATATATATATATACACACACACACATATATATAATATATATATATGTATATATATAAATATGTATATATATATAATATATATAAATATATATATTATATATATATATAAAGATATATATATATATATATAATATTGTATTATATATATATACATATATATATGTATATGGTATATATATATATGTTATGTATATATTTATAAACTATTATATATAGTATATATATAACTATATATATATATATATATATATAACTATATATATATATATATATATATTTGTATATTTAATAAATATGTTTGTTAATTTGTTAATTTATTTTTATTTTTAAGTTTGGTTGATATTTGTGGATGATAGAGTACTAATCATGGTAATTACAGTAAAAAGGAGGAAAAGAAGAAAGTTGGGAGTAAATCGTGATCGATTTATTGCTGTTTCTTGTTTGATACAATCACATATTTCTTCTTCAATTCTTTTTTTAATTATATCTAAGTAACAACAAAACAGAAGAATATCTAATAATTCCTACTTCATCCTGTAACGGTTGGTCCGAAAACTCAGTCATACAAATAATTTCCATTGAATTATTTCACCGACTGATTACAATTTGTATTAATTCACATAAGAGGAAAATAGCTACTTGATTTTACGACTTGAGTTACCTTTGGTTTGACTATTTGATCCTTACAAAGGAGATATTGAAAATAAAAACGGAGATGAGTAACATAAGTATTCATTAATGGGTGCGTGTTAAGGTTTGTTTTATGTTGTAAGAGTTTCTTGTTTAAAAAAGTTTTAATCTTTACATCTGACTCCATGCCGTAACAGAGAGAGAGAGAGAGGAGAGAGAGAGAGAGAGAGAGAGCGAGAGAGGAATACACATTTAACATAGGACTAATATTAGCTTAAATATTGATATTTTATCTTATATTGTCCTTCAATGAGGCAAACCCATACAATGAGTGGAGTCAAATTAATAACAACGAGGAAATGAAACTCCTGAGAAACGAGAAATGTCCAGCAATGACCTCAAAGACGCTTTTCTCTCCATCTCGAAAGGGTATAGGGAAAGACTAGAAGAAAGATTATTTCACAGCTTATTAAACGAATCTCCACGAGAATGAACTCAAAACGTAATACCTATGAAGATCTGAGTCAAGATCTAAGAAGCCTTAGATCTTGATCTGAGCCACCCACTATGCTCATCCATATATAGTCGCCTAATTCGGTGTCTGCACAAAATGCGTCGCTACTTTCCATTCGTATTTAAAGCTTTACTAGTGTACCCAAACTATAAAAAAGGGACGTCTAAATATTTGAATATAAGAACCATGCACCACACACTCACACACAGATTCAATCTTTCCGAATCCCTCACATGTTCCTAACTGCAACCCCGCTGTTTTGGTCATTTGTGGGAGAGTAAGGTTTCTGCATGTAACTATCGGGGTAACCACTCTCACCAGGGTATGACTACCCCTCCTTTTTCTCACTGAGCGTGGCAGTAAAGATATATATAGTACTATATATATATATGCATATATATATATATATACATGCATATATATATATATATATAATATATATGAAGATTATGTACAGTGAATACAGAGAGAGAGAGAGAGAGAGAGAGAGAGAGAGAGAGAGGGGGGGGTGCTTCTAGTATATAAGTTGTATTGTATCATCTCATGCATATATACTTTGTTATATTTACAATAACCAACTAAGTCAGATCCAGACAAGTTATTTGTTTTAATGATGTCACAATACTTAGAGTAAAATGTGTGACGGGCCGAGAGCACGGTTGTGACTCAAATGCAGGAACCAATCAACTGAGTAACTTTATTAAAGAACACTCTCCTTTATATACAAAACCTCAAGGCAGCAGACAATTTCATGTTCACAAAAACGGACAATGTTACAGAGACGATATGCAGACATGTATATTCAGGTTCTTTTTAGTGCGAGAGAAGAGCGCAGATACAAGCATAATATATACAAAATAATTTTTGTACGATCGTGTGACACACGGTTGGTACAAATGATACTAGACTAGAGCTGACACAAGTAACTTTGACTCTTTTCTTATTTAGTAGGAAAATTATAACACTTTCCATGACATAACTGATAAAGTAGAGAAATAACAAATATATAAAACACTGTGGCATTATTGGAAGGGCCCGTTACACTGCGATGTATTTTTTTTAACTTTGATGAATGAGGAAGAAAGCTCTTAACTGACAAGGAAATACAGCGTGAATCCATTGTACTGTATGTTGGAATATTTTTTTTTTTTTTCATTTCCGATTCGCTTATGGGCTACCAACGCAAGAGCCTATGTCTTGCATAAGGCCAAGGCAATCTGAACACACACACACACACACACACACACACCACCACACGGAGATCTCAGGGAATTAATTGGAATTTATTTTTTTATTTGTTGACGCAAGTTTGATGAATGCTTTTAAACAGAATAGGTGATATGTATTCAGATTATTTCACGAAATCACTGACAGAATTAGAAATATTTGATATTGATAAAATGAAACCTTTATTTTTCGGAAGGAGCCAATAGAAATTTTCATAGTTCCCTCTGTAAACGAAAAGAAATTCTTGTTCTTATTTCATACCAAAATATCTTTCTGGAATCGTTGTAAATGTTATAAATGCTGTGCTGAGCAAAGATCTATCAGTAATTATACCTTTCTGGAAGTGTTGTAAACGTTATAGATACTGTCGAAGGAAGATCTAACAGTGATTTTACCAAGACCTACAGATAGAGTCTATCTGTAGGTCTTGGATTTACCCTCCAAACAACCCTTTAGAGAAAAGGTCCTCTTCTCTCAAGGGGCTAACTACTGCACTATAAATGTTCAGTGGCCACTTTCGTTTTGTTAAGGGTAGAAGATACTCTTTAGCTATGGTAAACAGCTCTTCTAGGAGAAGGACAATCCGAAATCAAACCATTGTTCTCTAGCAATCATAAGTGAAGCTACTCACTGGTCTGGTAATTGATTGGACCTCGTATACACTGACTCCCCTGGCGTTATAACAAGTAAAGTTGGTTCTCCAGTTGGGACATCTGATCACTACCTTGATTTCATTAGTAGTGAAGACTTAGCAGCCTGTCCCCTGATGTTTCATACTCTTGTAAAATTTATATGAAATCTCAAGAAGACTGGAATGAGATTTTGCATGATATGTGCTTGCATTGGTCGCAATTATATAGTAATGTTGATCCTGTTGTCCCTTTGAAAAAGAATCTAGTCAACATAATTGCTAGGCATATCCTTTTTCGTGTGCTAAGGTACCGAGTAAGGACAAACCGTGGTTCAATGATGATTGTAGACGTGCTTATTTGGAGAAGCAGGAGGCCTATCATCTTTTGAAGGGTAGCAGACCAGATTTGACCTGGAATAATATACTCAGCTTAGAGCTTTTGCTCAGAGAGTTTATGCTTCAAACTGAAAAGGAATACAATTTAACAAGAAATGAAACCTTTTTCCTGGTACAACTCAGGAACATATATGGTGGTCTACCCTTAATTTTGCACTCTTTGGGTGTAGATGCAACAGTTCCTCCTTTAATAAAACCAGATGGCGCCAGTCCACTCACTGTCCAAAGGAAAAAGGCAACCCTTTTTTGGCTGATGTTTTTGACAGTAAACAGAGTAATGAAAAACTTGAAACTTCCCTCATTCCTGATTTCGTGAGGCTAAACTAACTAGTTTACCTTTTCGATCTTGTGAAATTAAAGCTCTGTTGCATAACTTTGATGCTTACGGATGTTGTAGACCCAAATGGTATTTTTTCTTTGTTTTTTATAAAGATTGCAGATTTCTTAGCTCCAAAGTTATCTGTTATTTTGTGCAAGTTAGCAAGAAGAGGATCTTTTAGGACTTGTTGGAGAAATGGTCCTCTTCTATATAAATATGTTTGTGGCAGCTCAAGTCCAACTGATTACCACCTTTGAACGTCTGACAAAACGTCGTAATAGGTTTGCTTAAGGTAATCATCTATCTCCCTAGTTTGCAATTTGGTTTTCGTAAAACCCTTGGAGCATGTGATGCCCTTCTTACAATCTCCAATGCTGTACATAAATCCCTTGATTGTGGTCAGGAAGTTTGTGTGAAGTTTCTTGTAGCATCTGCCAGCTCTTTTGAGCTAGGGAGGAAGGAGAACCGATAGGTCTTAACAGCTGAGTCATCAGTAGCTATTACCTGGCCCTCCCTGGTCCTAGCTGGGCTGGTGACAATATATATGAAAGGTCAGTCTCTAAGGTATTAGCACTGTCAATTTGTCTCTATCATTGATGAAGATGATAATGATGATGATGTTGAAACCCAACTCAAACTTCAGGCTTTGTTATCGTAACGTCAGGCTAATGCTGATGACACTGACAAAAGAAGATGATTAAAATGCTAGGAGGGATTGCTCATTTAATGGAGCCTCTCTAATAAGTTCTTTGAAATGTATATGAGTCATGAAAATATAGGTACAGTCGGGCGCCGGATTTCCCGGTGCACCTGGCTTTGAAGAAGTGCACCCAGCCACACATTGTGAGGTGAGTTCCTGTGTTTAGTCCCGCCCACCACCTCTGCCATCTCTTCCTGCACTATCTATTTGGTCTTTGCCGAGAAGGAAGAGTGTGATAGGGTGCACTTCTTGGGGGAGAGCTGCCCCATGGACTCCTGTGTCCAACTGTAAATTGCTGTCTTCCCTTTTGCTCAACTCTTCTTTCCTTTCTCTCTCATTATTTATAATCAGCTAATCATCGTATTCTTGTAGAAAGTAGAGTCAATGATATTAAAAAAATTAACCAGTTAAATAAGATTGTATGTTTAAACCAAGCTGTGAGTTTGTTTGCAAAACGACTGTCGGACCAAGGAGTGACATGTGGTCAAGGATCTTACTCGTAATATATGTGTCTTTGATGCTCAAGGTGAAAAGGGCAGATTCACCCTTGCCAAGTTTCTTAGCCAGGATGTATTGTACTATGATATTGATATTCTTTTATTAAAACAGAAGCAGGTCTTTCTGAAGGGCATCTTCGCTTTTATGGTTTTAAATTTAATGTAAATGACCTTCGTTGTCAGGATGTCAGAAAATTCAACATAGGTCAATCAATCAATCGTGGTCGCCAAAGGCAGAGGTACTTATTTTGGGTCACCGCTGGCAAGCCCTTTTACACTCTAAACTAGCATTTCCCAAAACTGGAAGAAATTTGGAGCAACCTTGGGTGAGGGAGTGGGGGGCATAAACTATACTACTTATTAACAATAAAATAATCCCAGTTTTTCACATCTCTGAGAGAGAGAGAGAGAGAGAGAGAGAGAGAGAGAGAGAGAGAGAGAGAGAGAGAGTGTGTAAGCTTGTTGTGGATGTAACTATATATTCATCAGTATAGCTGTGCAATATCTAATTAACCTAGCGAATAGCCACAGCGTATTCTGATTACTCTTCCCTTCATACACATGGAGGGGGAAATCCGGGGGGAAACGACAGAAAACTCTGGGAACCCCTCTCTGCTTTAGGCATTGCACATTGTATACCCTCTGTTTATGAAAAAGGAAATCCTGTTGTCTCTGGTTCCTCAGTTAAAGTATGTATGTGGCGAGTGATTGCATTAATACTATTCTACGCATCACCCTAATATTTTGGGAGTAGGAGTAGGCACCATGGTGGAAAAATATAAATCTATCATCTCTCATTCTCTTCTCCGGGAATCACTGAAATAAGAAAAAAGAAAATTTATCCCGAACCGAAGAGGATTTAGGAACGACGGTTGCTTTGCGGCGCCTCTACTGAGCTTCGGACTCCTGCCATGGTCATCATGGTGCTCTCATTCTATTCCCTTCCATCACATCATCATCCTTTATATGTGACCTTATCTCCTGGTAGTAATTGACAAGCGTCCGTGGTCCCCCTTCTAAGGAGGCCGATCCAAATCCAGCTATCCATCTCTATCTCTATCAAACGCACATTGGTCCACTTCAAATATGTTGCAACACAATCAATCTCCAATATAATGGCGACCAGACACTGGATATTCCTGTTTGGTATATTATGAAAATAAACTCTCTCTCTCTCTCTCTCTCTCTCTCTCTCCTCTCTCTCTTTCTCTCTCTCTCTCTCTCTCTCCTCTCTCTCTCTCTCTCTCTCTGTATCTGAGGGGAACTTCTAGACAGGAATCCCTTGCATTCCTAACATAAATTTCAGATCTTTTATAATTCATCGGCCGGACGAGAGACCGGAAATGGCAATAGAGATCCCTCTAGATGCAAATGAGCCTCTCTCCAATTCATAACGTTTGTGTTCATGCTAATTGCTTCCGAATTTCTTTCTGATGGAGGCTTAATTGCTTTAGTCTTAAAGGAAAACTTTTATTTCACGGTATAAGTAATTCCTCATCGAACGGGGATGAAGGACTTTGGCTTAATTTCATTAACTAATTTATACAGGTATTCCAGGTAATTATCTCTTTTCGTCAAATAAACCTCCCCTTGAATATTTATTTACTTTGCTATTATTCTTATATTTTGTGCGTTTTTCGCAAATATGATAGCGCATTTTAATTAACTATAAACTCCTATTATGAATTTCTCATTAACTGTAATGCAAAGTAACCAATATATTTATTTATTCATACGAAAAACTTCCTAACTTGTATGGTATAGTACACGGAAATTCATGCAATTTTGTAATTGGCTCTATTTCTTATTATAAAGTTAAGACCCTCTACGTATTCAAGGCACCAGTTTTCATAGCCAAATTGGATAAGTGTAAAGAATCTCAATCCAGTATAATCACAGGCATTTTATTATAACCCCGAATCAGCCACTTCCACCAAAAGCTCGAAAAACATCAATCCATTATAACGTTTGTTGCTGCGTTAATCTATCTCCGAGAGCGCCTCACTGCGTGCATGCTCTTATTATTATTATTATTATTATTATTATTATTATTATTATTATTATTATTATTATTATTATTATTACTATCCAAGCTACAACCCTAGTTGGAAAAGCAAGATGCTATAAGCCCAGGGGCTCCAACAGGGAAAAATAGCTCAGTGAGGAAAGGAAATAAGGAAATAAATAAATGAAGAGACATATTAACAATAAATCATTCTAAAATAAGAAACAACGTCAAAACAGACATGTCATATAATAAACTATCAACAACATAAAAAACAAATATGTCATAAATAAACTATAAAAAGACTCATGTCCGCCTGGTCAACAAAAAAGCATTTGCTCCAACTTTGAACTTTTGAAGTAGTACTGATTCAACCACCCGATTAGGAAGATCATTCCACAAACTTGGTCACAGCTGGAATAAAACTTCTAGAGTACTGCGTAGTATTGAGCTCGTGATGGAGAAGGCCTGGCTATTAGAATTAACTGCCTGCCTAGTATTACGAACAGGATAGAATTGTCCAGGGAGATCTGAATGTAAAGGATGGTCAGAGTTGTGAAAAATCTTATGCAACATACATAATGAACTAATTGAACGACGGTGCCAGAGATTAATATCTAGATCAGGAATAAGAAATTTAATAGACCGTAAGTTTCTGTCCAACAAATTAAGATGAGAATCAGCAGCTGAAGACCAGACAGGAGAACAATACTCCAAACAAGGTAGAATGAAAGAATTAAAACACTTCTTCAGAATAGATTGATCACCAAAAATCTTTGAAAGACTTTCTCAATAAGCCTATTTTTTGTGAAATTGAAGAAGACACAGACCTTCATATCTGTTTCTCAAAAGTAAATTTACTGTCGAGAATCACACCTAAAATTTGAAAGAGTCATACATATTTAAAGAAACATTATCAATACTGAGATCCGGATGTTGAGGAACCACCGTCCTTGACCTACTTACAATCATACTTTGAGTTTTGTTAGGATTCAACTTCATACCCCATAATTTGCACCATGCACTAATTCTAGCTAAACTCTTATTAAGGGATTCACCAACCCTAGATCTACATTCAGGGGCTGGAAATTGACGCAAAGAGAGTAGCATCATCTGCATATGCAACAAGCTTGTTTTCTTAGTCTAAAAGGCAACTGTTATTTTCATATTAAGAAATATTGCTATAATGATTTTGTTACTGTACAATGTACAAGTTAGTATAAGTTATGTTTTTTTTTTTTTTTTTTTTTTTTTTTTTTTTTTTTTTTTTTTTTTTTTTTTTTTTTTTTTTTTTTTTTCTTAAAAGCCTTCTGAATTTAACTTTGAATCCCTTTCCTGATACAGGAAAGCATATGATGCCCAGGAAGACTGTCATTTGATCCAAGAAAATCTAATGTAGGATTGTGATAGATTCACCCTGAATATAAAGCATTAACCTCATTTGCCGAAAGCAAGTGCATGACTTCTGCAACGTATCGCGAAAACAATTTTTATCGCAAAATTCCAACGTGTCATCAAATAAACATATGTTAACTAACACACAAACACCTATAGGGTAACACATATACAAGTTTCATATTCGATATAGTATACAAGATTTTCTAGACAACAAATTTCCTTACCTGATTTTGATACTAATTAAGTCACAACAGTTTTCTACTCAAAAGATGAAGACGAAATATAAACACATATATGATTGATTTCATCTGCACTTTACCTCGACAGCCTCCTGGAATCCGCTAGATGCAAAACCAATCCAGCTTCGTAATTCACCGGAAGACATCCCTGAGTCTGGAAGCAAGAATGACACCAAAATCTTGAAACAAATAACCATATTCATTAAATCATAAAAGTATATTTTCACTTCTTGAGATATATATGTTTACAGATTTGAAATTCCTAGCGGGCGAATATCATTCTAGAAACTTAAAGAAAAAATCTCTGGTATCTTTAATTGTTAAACAGAACCTCTTCGAGGCAACGACTAACAAAACCTCTTCGAGAATATGGCTAAAATAATTTACAAAAAAAAGTAAAAGTGCAAGTGATGCAGTTTCATGTTAATTTCCGGTAATTTATACTATTCGTATGATAGACGCTTAGAAAAAATAACATCAACAGTTTATTATAACATACTGAAAATACAAATCAATGTCTGAATATTGTTACAAATAGCAATATATTTACTGATTTGAGAATTCTTTACCTCTAATATTTTTTTTTTCAAGTTTTTGTAACAGTAAATTTCATGAATCAACCAAAGAGCATTCATTTTTTTTAATCATATCAGTAAAAGATTAGCCAACAGAAAGACTTTATAATTAAGGCAATTAAAGATTTAAAAGCTACTCATGAATGGCAGAAACAGTGGCATTGCCCTATCGAGCAGGACAATGCCCTGGAGACTGGCCATATATACAAATGATCAGTGCTAAAGCCCCCCTTTCCACCCAAGCTAGGTCAAAGGAGGGCCAGGCAATGACTGCTGATGAATCAGCAGATAGACCTAAAGGCTCCCCCCAAACCCCCCATCCTTAGCTCACAAGGAAGATTAGGTTGCAGCCACCAAAGAAACTAACGGAGTTTGAGCGGAACTCGAACCACAGTCTGGTGTTCACCAGTCAAAGACGTTACCATATCGGCCACCACATGCGAAATTAAAAAAATTATAAATGATTAGTGATTGCATACATGAATCATGGACTCTAATTGGTAGAAATTACCTTTTGCTGTGATTGTACAGTACAAGTGTAGGTCGTTCTTCTTACTTTATATTACCACTCGCCAGAAAGTTGCAGTGAGCCGGTGTTTGGACAATATAGAAAGGAAACAATCAGAAAATTAGATACATATTTTCTTTTACAGAATTTGTACTTAATATAACCTTGTCATAAATTATCATTAATATAAAACACTGTCGTTCTTCTTGTCCTGATGTAATACATTTTTTAAGTTATTAGTAACGAAATTATCAAAAATAATTGAAACGAAATAGAAAATGTCTCTGTACTCAAGGATGGTCAACGACCAACCTACAGTAATATCACCGTTAAAATCTAACATTCCAACTTGTACTAATTCATTTAGGCTCTTGTATCACATAAACTAAAACGACTTCCCTTTGAAAAAAAAATGTTCGACGCTTTATCAGAAATATTTTAAAGTTAAAGACAGCCATTCGAAAGACTAGAATATTCAAACATAATGATTGTTGCCCTTCTCAAGTAAGTATGTTAGTAACTGAAGATTGTACATTGCAAGTCCCTAATTATGTAATTCACTCTCTCTCTCTCTCTCTCTCTCTCTCTCTCTCTCTCTCTCTAGTTTTGAGATATGAAAAACAGTTTTGCCCACCAACAAACAGTTTATAATCATACCAAAATCTTTCCATACGGACATATTCATGAATTTGTCCTCTTTTCAAAGAAGTGGAATCTCCTTTTTATTACTTTTGATCATCAGTGTTAAGAGAGAGAGAGAGAGAGAGAGAGAGAGAGAGAGAGAGAGAGAGAGAGAGAAGGAAAATTCAAAATGATTTCTATAAATGTTCCGTTGAGGTACTACACTATATTACTATGAAGTTTCATAAATGGGTGTATCTCCACAGTAGTGTAATTGATCAAAAGATAGGTCTCTATAAGATTCCATACTGTACTATCATATACCGTGAAATATGCATCAAAACCAAAATATAGTTAATCCTGTCACAAAAAGTCTTCACTCTGGATTCCACCTAAAAAAGGTAATTAGGTATTTTTCTTATTTGTTTCTTTTCTGATTAGTTTTCACAGATATTTTTCAACTATCTTTTTATGATAATAATAATAATAATAATAATAATAATAATAATAATAATAATAATAATAATACTATAATAATAATAATAATAATAATAATAATTTCACAGATATTTATCATCGATCATTTTTATGGTTAGATAATAATGATAATAATAATAATAATAATAATAATAATAATAATAATAATAATAATAATAATTTCACAGATATTTCTCATCGGTCTTTTTACTGATTAGCTAATAACACCAACACCCAACAACAACAACAACAACAATAATAATAATAATGATAATAATAATGATGATGATGATGATGATGATAGCTTTTACAGATATTTTTCAACGATTTCTTTTTCTGATTAGCTAATAATAATAATAATAATAATAATAATAATAATAATAATAATAATAATAATAATGATGATAATAATAATAATAATAATAATAATAATAATAATAATAATAATAATAATAATAATAATAATAATAATAATAATAATTTTTCCAGTTATTTCTCAACGATTTATTTCTTGAACGAAACTTATAAGGGAATGGAACCAGAATAAAGTAATACTAAAGTAATGCTAAAGTTATACTAACATTGGCATCAAACACAGGTAGCAAAATATACGCTATCGATGATTAAACGTCTTCCAACTTTTGTTTAATGTTACATATTCTAATATCTAAAAATTACCTCACCCAAACAACAGACAACCATTTCATTCGAGTTTTATTCTTACCATTTCACAAAAGGAAAAAAAAATATACAGCAAGTAGAAATGATCAATGAACAAGTCAAATGGAATCAATTTGATTTAAGGATTTTACGCAAAAACTACCCAGGATCAAAACTTTGAAATCTTTTATTACATTCAGTGACTGAGGCGATTTTTATTGCATATTTTTTTTCTTATTCCTCATTAAGTTAACGTTTTACGAATAAATTTACTCTTTAGACGATAGAGTTAAATAATCAGCCGAGCTAAAAGGATATGATACTGGCGCGCTATTTTTTTTTTTTTTTTTTTTTTTTTTAAGATATATTTTATACCACGGCAATTGATAATTGGTAATATTTCGCACAGCTTGTTTCATATGACAAACTTTACTTTGGTCAAAGGGTCTCAGCACACGGGATACTTTAGTGGACGGTGGCTGCTACTATTGTGGCGAAAAATAAAACATTTGTTTCTATTGATGTCAGGACAAGAGCTCATTTTAGTTCACCGCTTCCCTCTCCACTTTTTCGTGGCACCACGAAAAAGATTATCTTTTCGTTGCTTATACGGTTGCCTATTATTACACGAGACCTATTGATTGATCACTTAATTTAACTAGTCTTAAGTAAGCCATAAGCGTAGAGGATTGGCGCGCTGATTTGATAGCAATTGTCCTCAACGTGTAAGGAGGGCGGGGGGGGGGGGGGGGGGGGTGGGGGGGTTGGGGTTGGGGGGTTAAAAGGACAAAGCAGGCGCGACTAGCCTGTCCTCTCATCCTGTCAGACCAAGGAGGGTTAAATCTAACCTCCCTGTGTCAGACAGGCCAATCCCGTCGCGATTGGCAGCATGCTTGTGTGTGGGGCACGATCTAGCATACAGGCTGACTCGTCTACAGTATTTTCACGCGTAAAGTATTCCATACTTCGTTCCTTGATTATTATTATTATTATTATTATTATTATTATTATTATTATTATTATTATTATTATTATTATTAAATGCTAAACTACAACCCAAGTTGGAAAAGCAGAATGTTATAAGCCCAGGGGCCCCAACAGGGAAAATAGCCCAGTGAGGAAAGGAAACAAGGAAAAATAAAATATTTTAAGGGTAGTAACATTAAAATAAACATTTTCTATATATACAATAAAAAACTTCAACAAAACAAGAGAAAGAGAAACCTATATAGGGACAGTGTGCATGATTGTACCCCTCAAGCAAGAGAACTCTAACCCAAGACAGTGGAAGACCATGGTACAAAAGGCTATAGCACTACCCAAGACTAAAGAACAATGGTTTGATTTTGGAGTGTCCTTCTCCTAGAAGAGCTGCTTGCCATAGGTAAAAAGTCTCTTCTACCCCTACCAAGAAGAAAGTAGCCAATGAACAATTACATTGCAGTAGTTAACCTTTGGGTGAAGAAGAATTGTTTGGTGATCTCAGTGTGGTCAGATGTATGAGGACAGAGGAGAATCTGTAAAGAATAGGCCAGACTATTCGGTGTCTATGTAGGCAAAGGGAAAGAGCCGTAACTAGATTGAAGGATCCAATATAGTACTGTGTGGCCAGTCAAAGGACCCTTAACTCTTTAGCAGTAGTATCTCAACGGGCGGCTGGTACCCTGGCCAGCCTACTACCTTTTTGTATAATAAAGATAAACTGGTTGCATTTCACAAGTTTGTTATATTAAGCATTTTATTGTTCTTTATTTTTGAGTTTCCCCCTCACATTTCCATTCACCAAGTTATGATTTCCTTGAATTTCCTCTCCTTTTCCATAATATATTTTCTCTTTAAAACCACACAGTCTTTTGCCGTATTCGTGCAATAGTATTTTGTATTCTGATAATAAACAGATGCTGAAACAAAAGGGGAAAAAATAATATTCTGATTAAGTTTTATGAATTTTCTTCATATAAAAAAACGAAGCTGTAAAATATGGATAGAGGATAAATTAGGTAGCTACTGATAATTCTTATAACATATATATATATATATATATATATATATATCCTTCTCACATTTTCTCTCTGCCTATATAAACACAATCATTTAAAATTTCTATAAATTAACGCGGAAACAAGTATATACGCCTAATTAAATGTACATTAGTGCTTAAGCATGAGATAATCTTCAGAAAGGTCTAAATATCCATTTAGTGTATTCCTCCCAGGAGACACTGGGGATAAATGGAAAAGGTAATCTTATAATGACTTCAAGAGATATAAGTACATTAACATCGTAGCAGACAAATCCCTACCACGTAGAAGCCGACAGAAAATGCCTATCACCTTCCTTCATATGATTATTTCAAGTCGGATTCCATAGATTTATATCATATTAAAAAAATAAAGAAAGTAAAATGTACC
>NC_090746.1:76091317-76101317 GCF_036898095.1 Palaemon carinicauda
TTGACAACTTTACACATGTTTTATTTATTCATGAAGATTTTACTTAAAGGTTAGAGGTTCTTCCGCTGATTTCCATCCATTTAATTTAACCTCTCTCGGGTAGCATAATGGAAACGCCCTCACGAAAGGTTTTATATTTTGTTTTCTGTAATTATATCTTAATAATATTGGCTTCATGCTTGGCTTTTGATAATCCTCTTGATTTTGCTGTAAGGTTAAAAGAAAGTCTGGGTATTAGTGAAAAAAAAGGTGTTTTTTTTTTTCTTTTGTTGTCGAAAAAGACAGATTTGAAATATATTGTTAGTGCAAGGATACACATTGTGCTATAGAGAAGGAACCTGTGTGCCATCATACTATAGTGCACAAATTGATCAGCATCTCTCTCTCTCTCTCTCTCTCTCTCTCTCTCTCTCTCTCTCTCTCCTCTCTCTCTCTCTCTCAGTTATTGATTGAATATAACAAGTAAGATGTTTCCCTATTCAGAGACCTAATATCTGTGTGTTTCAATCTCAACCATAATATTTGAAATGTCTGGGGGTGAACGGTCATTGAGTTGGTCAGACTAAATTGAAAAGTGTCAAAATCGAATTAGGGTTCGAATATATTCTAAATAAAATCCCGTAAAAGGACTTGAACTAATCTCATTCCGATACTATCCTTTTAGAACTGTAATTTCATTTCCATATGGAAAAAGCGTTTTCTGAGCTTATAAGAAATCAACAAAGCTTATCACTAATCTGATACTAAAACCATTTCTATAAGATGAATCTCTAATTATATGTTAATGTACTCTTATGTAGATATAAGCTGTATTTCTTCAGATTAAATCTGACATATCGACTATCAACTACGTAAACGAATAGAAAAGAAATAGATTGATACAAAACGAATTCGTTGTTCAAAAACTACGTCATATTAATAAATATACAACCACGTCTTATCAGTACAAGAATCTGTTTGGACGTTGAAACATAACATCAGATGATGGGATGACAGTGTTTAAAGGATATGTATGTTCTAATGTGTAGTGCTTCTATCAAAACAAGTGAACTTATATCCTGTAAGGAAATGCGACCTAAGAAGGTGAGTCATAGGAAATAAGATATAAAATCGTTACACCTCGCTATACTTCTCTGTACGTAAATTCTTTTTTCGATGAATGAAACACAAGAAAATTATTCAAAGCCATTTTCCTACTGCAAGCTATTTCTCTCTCTCTCTCTCTCTCTCTCTCTCTCTCTCTCTCTCTCTCTCTCTCTCTATTCATTGTAAAGGTTCCCCATTACCCTTTAGGCTATTAAGAGCACTAATATTATTCTTAATTCATCATCATCTCCTCCTACACATATTGACGCAAAGGGCCTCGGTTATACTTTGCCAACTGTCTCTGTCTGGAGCTTTTAATTCAATACTTCTCCATTCATCATCTCCCACTTCGCACTTTATAGTCCTCAGCCATGTAGGGCTGGTTCTTCCAATTCTTCTTGTGCCTTGTGAAGCCCAGTTAAACGTTTGGTGAACTAATCTCTCTTGGGGAGTGCAAAGAGCATGCCTAAACCATCTTCATCTACCCCTCATCA
This sequence comes from Palaemon carinicauda, assembly GCF_036898095.1. Classification (NCBI taxonomy): domain Eukaryota; kingdom Metazoa; phylum Arthropoda; class Malacostraca; order Decapoda; family Palaemonidae; genus Palaemon; species Palaemon carinicauda. Next base: position 76,092,898 of record NC_090746.1, read on the forward strand.
TGAGCCCATCCACATATGGTACTCGAGTAATCTCTCTTATAGTTTCATTTCTAATCCTTTCCTGCCATTTACCTCCTAATGCCCTTCTGAGGGCTTTATTCTCAAGCCTACTAAATCTATTATAGTTTGTTTCATTGTCAAACCATGCCTCATATCCATAGAGTAGTACCGATCTCACTAAACTGATATATAGTCTGATTTTTATAAGAAATTTTAGGCGATTTGATTTCCAAATTTTACTTAACCTAGCCATTGTCTGGTTTGCTTTTTTCAAACTTTCACTAAACTCTAATTCTAAAGACCCTGATCATTGTTCCTAAATACTTGAATGATTCTACCTTTAATCTTTTCTCCTTCCAGTGATATTTCATCTTCCATTGCATACTCCGTGCTCATCATCTCTGTGTTTCTTCTTTTTATCTTCAGCCCCACCTCGTGCGATATATCATGCATTCTGGTAAGCAAGCATAGAAAATCTTGTGGTGTTTTGCTAAGAAGGACAGCATCACCTGCATACTCTAGGTTTGCTAAATTCCTATCACCAATCCAGTCCAATCCTTCTCCACCATCTCTGACTGTTCTACACATTACAAAGTCCAAGAGGAGGATATACAACATAGGTGATAACATATTCCCTTGGAGTACTCTGCTGTTCACTGAAAACTCACTTGATGAGACTCCATTAACTTTAGCTTTGCACTTGCTATGCTCATAAACAGACTTAATCAAATTTACATATTTAAGAGGAATTCCATAATAATGCATGATTCTCCATAAAATTGGCCAGTGCACAATTTCAAAGGCTTTTTCATAGTCCATAAATACCATCAAAAGGGGATTTATATATTCTACGCATTGCTATACAACATGTCTCAAAATGAAAACTTGGTCAGTGCAACTTCTACCTTTTCTAAATCCTGCTTGTTCATGTCTCGGCTTTTCGTCGATCTTTCTCTCCAGTCTCTTAAGAATAAGCATACTATATATTTTCATAATAACTGACGTAAGTGTTAGGCCTCTGTAATTATTGCAATCAGTCCGGTCTCCCTGTTAGCTATTTTCACCAACACTCCTAACTCCCATTCATCAGGTTTTGCCTCTTCATGGCGCATTCTACAAAATAATGTTGTAAGTAGTGTGGAAGCCACTTCATTGTCGGCCAGTATCATCTTGGCAATTATTCCATCGTATCCAGGGGCTTTCCATTATTTTAGTTTTTTTAGGATAGGTTCGACTTCAAACACACTGAATTCATTCATGGGCACATCAAGGTCTTCATCAGCTTCAGGTATGTCAATCAAATTATTCCCTTCATATGTCCTATTCAAAACCTCGCTAAAGTGTTTCATCTAACGTTATCTTTCTTCATCTTCTGTTGCTATAACAGAGCCATCTCTCTTTTTGATGGGTATATGCTTCTTCTTTGCCCCAGTCGAGATTTCATTAATAATTCTATGAGCAATTCCCACACCATAGCCACTTCCTGAATTCATAGCTTTGTCGGCCTCATCTGCTTTACTGTCTAAATACTCTTCCCACTCATTCCTGGCTTTTCTTTTGACCTCGTTGTCAATATTGGAATATTTAGCATACTCTACCTTGAAATTTCCATTACTTCCTTGAAAACTTTCAACAGTCAATTTCTGTCTTTGTCTCCTTTTTATAGTATCCCAAGTATTATTCGATATCCATGTCTTTCTCCTTGTAACTGTTTGTCCCAAGATTTCACTACCAACGGACTGATATATATTCTTAATATCCCACCATTCTTCATTAATTGTCTGTTCTTCGTCTCTTAAAGTCTCTAAGACTGCAAATCTATTCCTATATTCAATTGTAAATGTTTATCTGTGCTCTTTCTCCAGAAGCTTAGCTGTATCAAACCTACGTATAATATCTATCTTTTTGTTGGTTGCTTTCAGTTATAATTTCATTGTGGCAATGAGGAGCTGGTGATCACTACCAATATCTGTACTTCTATAGCTTCTTACTTTTCTCAGAGTCTTCCTTCTCTCTTTATTAATGGCAATGTGATCTACCTGATTCTTATAATTGCCACATGGTGAAGTCCATGTATACCTGTGGATGTTCTTATGTTGGAAAAGAGTACCTCCCAAGACAAGATTAAGATTGTTTGCTGAACAGGAACTTATGAAATGTGCTCCATTTTCATTTGAAACTTCGCCAAGACCCTCGAAACCCATCACATTCTTTATCCCTTAATTATTTCCTCCAACTTTAGCATTGAAGACTAAAATCACAATTTTCATATCTATCACAGATATCTCATCAATTATCCTCTGCAGTTGTTCATAGTACTCATCTTTCCCTTCTTCAGGGAATCATTTGTTTGGGCATAGTAAACTATAATACTCATATTGCACTGCTTTGATTTGAACCTTACTAGTAACAATATACTGTTTACACCTCTCCACTCAGTTAATGCCTTTCCTCAGTTAGTATAAACAAATTATTTCAAATACGATGGAAAAGTCATATCGGCGTTCTTTGGTAATAAAAAATAAAATTATTTCATTGATTTAGCTTTATTCACTCACTGATTTAAAAAAAATGGTGAAAACAATCTCTCATATATATATATATATATATATATATATATATATATATATATATATATATATATATATATATATATATATATATATATATATATATATATATATATATATATACACAGACAGCCATTTCGTAAATAACATCTGTTGAAAATTTCCAAATAAAAGTTACAGGATGAAACAAGCGCCACGCGTCTCCCCCTCACTACAAAATAAAGGCATCCGGATACGACACCAATGGGTAAATCGAAGAGAAACACGAAGGGATATTTCTTTTACCACCTTTTTTTTTCTTATTGACGGTGGCCTTCAGGCCCCGGGAAATAGATTTATTTTACCAGCGTTCAGTTGACTTTCGAATGGCCAACCGAAGTCGTGTTTGTTGGATGAAAATTAAATGTATTATACAAGAGAGAAGTAATTCAGTGCTTTAAGAAAGTGAAAATAGTAGGCCTAACCTTTTTGGGACAATTTCAATTTTTATTTTGTAATATGGTGAGAGCTGACTTTTGTCTGATATTGTCTACGGCCTTGTCACACCATGTTACACAAAGCCTTGACTGTCACAAAAAAATCAGATTATTTTTCACTTTTAACTAAATTGCCGTTGATTCTATCTTTGAATTTAGAGTTATCTTTCTAAATTACGAAACACGGAGAGGCTGTAAACAACCAAGTTTTAAGGTTTAAAGGCCGCTCATGAATGGCAGAGGCAAGGAACAGGAATGTGCTCCTATCGAGCTGGATAATGCCCTAGAGACTGACCATTTGCACATATGATCAGTGACTAAGCCACCTTTCCACCCAAGCTAGGACCAAGGAAGGCCAGGCAGTGACTGCTGATGACTCCGGAGATAGACCTATAGGCTCCCCCAAGGATGGTGAGGTTGTAGCTACCAAAGGAACTAACAAGTGTGAGCTGGTTTCGAACCCCAGTCTGGCGTTCACCAGTCAGGGATGTTACCAACAGGCCACCACAGCCACAAATGCATTAAAGCACCAAAGCATTAGTTGCCAAAGCATTACTAAGATCTTTTATTGACGTCACGAAGTAGACGGATGTCAATAATAAAGACACGTGTTTCGGATTCGGTGGATTCAAAGACTTAATTAATTTCCTTCTCTGGTAAGCTTCTTACTAAGCTAAGTTTTGAAACTCAAATTACAGTCTCTCTCTCTCTCTCTCCCCCCCCTCTCTCTCTCTCTCTCTCTCTCTCTCTCTCTTTCTCTCTCTCTCTCTCTCTCTCTCTCTCTCTCTCTCTCTATCTATCTCTTTTCTTGTCATATTTAAAAGTTGTATCTCCCTTTCATCCATTTATCGATTAATTTCTCTCTCTCTCTCTCTCTCTCTCTCTCTCTCTCTCTCTCTCTCTCTCTCTCTCTCTCTCTCTCTCTCTCTCTCTTCATCATTTATTGCTTCGTTTTCACGTAGATTCTAGTATTGTCAATTCTTTTTTACTAGCAAACCCAATCTGTTACAAATGATGCGTAAATATTTCGATAAATATGCACACACAGATTCCACGCACCCTACCCCCTCTCACATTCCTAACTAAAACAGGTTTCGGCAATTTGAGGGAGAGCCTGGTTTTCGAGTGTACCTCTCATGGTACCCCCATTCTCATCAGGGTATGACAACTTCCTCTACCCAATGAGCGTTGCCGGAAAGATACATTTAAGACATAACCTACCTTATTTTCCATAATTGCATTAAGAAAGGTGAAAAGTCATTTTTTCTAACTACAATAACAAAGGGGAAAACTATTTTTCCTCAATTACAATACAAAGGTGAATACTCAATTTTCCCTAATTTCAATAACAAATGTGGAAACTCAATTTCTCCCTAATTTCAATAACAAAGGTGGAAACTCAATTTTCCCTAATTACAATAACAAAGGTGGAAACTTAGTTTCTCCCTAATTTCAATAAAAAAAGATGGAAACTCAATTTTCCGTAATTACAATAAAAAAGGTGGAAACTTAATTTCTCCCTAATTTCAATAACAAAGGTGAAAAATCGAAATTTTCCCTAATTACAATAACAAAGGTGGAAACAACATTTTTTCCCATTATTACAATAACAGCGGTAGAAACTCAATTTTCCTTAATGACAATAGGAAAGAAAAGAATTTATTTTTTTCCTAATTACAATAACAAAGGTAGCAATTCAATGTTTTTCCTAATTACAATAACAAACGCGGAAGATTAATTTTCCCTAGTTGCAATAAGAAAGTTGAAAACTTTTTTCCAAATTACAATATCAAAGGAGAAAGCTATATTTTTTCCTAATTACAATAACCAAGGGGAATACTCAATTTTTCCCTAATTACAATAACAAAGGTGGAAACTTAATTGTTCCCTAATTACGATAACAAAGGCTGGAACTCAAGTTTTTTCCTAATTACAGTGACAGTGGTGAAAACTTAATTTTCTCCATATTGCAAAAGCAAAGTTCAGACGTAAGTTTTTCTCTATATTACTAATATGGAGGCCAAAACTTCCTGGCTTTCCCTGTCATTGAAGTTGATTACAAAAGACTCTAGGCGTGTGAAAAAAAGAACTTGCAGCATCTCTATTTAGATAGGCTTCCTTAGTTCCACCACTATCTGCTAAATCAGGGACATTCCAAATTTCTCTCTCTACAAACTACGACTCGGCGCCTCACTGTTATCTTTTGAACACCACCTCTAAGGCCTCTTCTGCCACAACGAACGAGGCTCTTCCGGAATTATCCATTAGTCTTTATGACACCATCTCCTTCGCTGATAACATCTTTCATGTACACGTTTTCTTTGCTTCATGTACACGTTTTCTTTGCTTCTTTACAAAGCTTCTGCTTCTTTACTTATCATTAGAATTGTTTTAAGGATTTGTTTTTAAATAGACACCCAAATTGATCAATCTTTCTCAACAGTAGTTTTAAATGACTTACTTTTTTATTTTAAATGGCCCAATAGTTGGTAATTTTAGATGACCCAATGCTTCCCGATTTTAAATAACCTAAAACTTGGTGATTTTAAATAACCCAATAGTTGGTCATTTTAAATGACCCAATACTTCCTGAATCCAGACAATCCAATACTTGGTAATTTTAAATGACCCAATACCTGGTCATTTATGTCCAATTTTCAAAATATAATGTTGCATTTGCTTAGATTATGAAATTATTAAATCATATCGCTTTGTGTGTACATCATAATTCGCAGTTCTCACTTATTTGTAGTTAACCCTTCTTCCTAACTTTATTCCTTTTCCAAAATACCCTTTGAAGCCTTTTCTAACCTTGAAAGAATAAAGATATAGCTTTCGAATTGTTAGAGGGAATTCTATCGCTAATAAAAACTAAGCATGAGTTATTATTATCATTATGATAATTGCTGTTGTTAGAGATATATAACTTTCTTTCACCCTTATTTTTTTTCATAGTGTATAAATGAATTTTACAATTGTAAGCCTCTAATCTATTTTCATTTTTTTTTATCATAGTTACATTAGCTCCATTATTGCTATTTAAGTATTAGGGCTTACAGACCAGGTAGCAAATATTTCCTGCAATATTTAAATATTCAAGAACCATCGTACAGAGTAAACTTCACGGGCTTCTTTATAGACAATTGACATTAAAAACAATAAGCAAGATATTTTCGGGTCACTCAAAATCAAAACTAAAAATTTAATAAAAAAAGAAAACGTTCAAGAAACTCACAAGTCATACTAAATAACTTCGTGCCTCAGAAGTGACAGCTATTAATACAAAAGACATTTTGGTATGTTTGAGAAAAATTGGCTGACATACAAAGGAACATACACATAAATGTCTGCGTACCAACACAAGCAATTTTTTTTTCTTTTCTTTCCCTTCTTCCCGTTTAATTAAACTATCATCGATATCATTATCTACAATGTGTCAATAGTAGTAATAGTAGTTGTTGTTTATTCTAATGCTGTAATAGTACAATAGAAAATAAAATAAAAAAATAAATCAAAGGTATTCTTCCACTGGAGACATTAATCTTTTTACCATTTTCTCATACTATATTTTCTCTGCTCCAATTTCCACTTCGTTAACACCATCTTTTTTAAGAAGAACCCCTTCCCTTCTCGTCATGAATCATTTTTCTAATCAGCAGTTTTCCCTTTCCTTCGATTTTTATTTAATATATTTCTGATCCCTTTCCTTCTCTCTTTTTATGATGGAATACAGATACCTCCGAAAATAAAATCTGATTTCCTCGGTAATCTTCATTAGCATAGAGATTTCCCTGCTTTTATTTGAGAAAATTATATTTATTCTTCATATTTTGGTCTTTAAGCTTTTTTGCTTTGCAGAAGTCTTTGTTTCTTTCATAACTATGTGAGTGAGAGTCTGTCCATCTAGTTGCTCATGACAGTTTCCTTCAGCGCTGTACTCTTCTTGTGAGTAATAAATAAAAAATAAACTTCCATTTACTGAATTGAGAGCTGAAATTGGTTTATCGAAGGGCAAAAAATTAATCAAATAATAAGATACCGAACTGGTACCAACGTTTTTCCTTGACTTGCACTCAGATGTGTTCTCCCAAATCAAGTTTATTTACGTGTACTTGGAGCTGATAAGCGACAAATAAGTCATAATTTGTACCGATATTTCTCATAATTTTATCATTATATTGCTGTCGCTAAATCCCGTTTATTGGAGAGAATTTTCTTTGCAAGGAAAAGTTCAACTTGAATTTTCAGCTTGTCTTTTCCTCGGGAACTTTAGTTTTACTTATTAATTTTCAGTCCTACATTTTTGCTTTTTCTATTGTAATTTTGTATCTTATTTTGCAATTCCTCTTATGACTCACTTAAATCCTTTTTATATCGTCTTCACTACATTCAAGGTAATATATATAAAGTCATAGTATTCTACATAAACAATAAAAGGTTATGTACATATGTAGCGATGATTACAAATACAACAACGATTAACTAGACGGACTGAACTGATCTCCGTTCATTTCCTAAAGCTGGAAGCCAAACTCATGGCCTATTTTTGTTGGATAGCTTTCGGTTTAATATTTCTTATAAATACCTTTTTCTTTTTCCTCTTCATAACTCTTTCTTGATAGGGCAATATCAATGCCGCTTGCCTCTGCCATTCATGAGCGGCCTTTAAACCTTTAAACCTTCTATGCTAAGATAGTGGGTTTGGGGAAGGTTACTTGCCGAGTTATCGGGAGCCATTTGACGCCCTCCCTGGTCCTGTCTTGGGTGGAGAGGTGCCACGAGAGCTAATCATATGTATATAAGGTCAGTCTCTAGGACATTGTCCTATCCCTTGCCCCTGCCATTCATGGATAACCTTTAGACTAAGTTATGTGAATAATATTTATTTTTAAAAAGAAAAATCTCAGTCCCTCACCTAGAACTGTGTCTGACCTGATATATAATTACTTGTATATTAGCTTTTACTATGCAATCCTGCAAACAAATAAACACACAGTAAGGGCGGACAAAAACCAGATTTAGCATTAGAGGTGATTAGTCCTAATTACGGCTATAGAAAAGCATATAATTACACTATCAGTAACGAATACAACTTATTAGTTTCACTCTCAAAGGTGAGTGACTCTGATTGAGAATTACTGATATGTGTAAAAAGACTCAGAAAATTTGTATCGAAGATCAATGGAAAAGTGTAATATAAAGTTGAAAACCTTATCGTATTGGTAACGTGGCGGGTACAATATAATGCATGGATTATGATTAAGGAGAGAGAGAGAGAGAGAGAGAGAGAGAGAGAGAGAGAGAGAGAGAGAGAGAGAGAGAGAGAGAGAGAGGGGGGGGGGGCCTGCTCTATTTACTAATGTGTAACATTCCA
>NC_090746.1:76118817-76124450 GCF_036898095.1 Palaemon carinicauda
AATTTTTTTTAATTACAGTTTTCTATGAGGAAATTATACGTTGCGAATGGAACGTAAAAGGTATATTTTCTTAGTAATTTTTTTTTTTTTTTTTTTTTTTTTTTTTTTTTTTTTTTTTTTTTTTTTTTTTTCAAATTAAAGATCAATGAGATTATTTGACGTTCATAACTGAATGGCATAATATTGCGTGAAATTTTTATTTTGATATATGGTGTAGTGCTATGAAGTTATGAAAGGCATGTCTCACCTGAAAGTGTTTGCAGAATGCTTAAATATTCTGCTAGATTTTGTACGGAAGGTTATTTTGGCATGAACTCTTTTGAGCCAAATTTATTTCCATTTTTTATAGGAAATATTTTTCAATTCCCTTCACCTATTTCCTTACTTTTTAACTTCTCTAAAAATCGGAAATTGGAGAATTTATATTTTATATTTTAGACATTCTTTAAGATAATAAATAAAGTATAGGTTTAAATGCAATATTTTTCAAATAATGTTTCGCTCTTTGACTTGAGAGACCATGCAATACATGTTTGAAGCTGTAATGTAAGTCATGTACAAAGTTTCCAAATAACAATTTGAAGTTTTTATCAATTTGTTATTTTCAAGGTTTTACAATTTTTATATGAAATTCTTATTCTAATGTTATTGTTGTTCTTAAACTTTTCTTGTAGTTTTTATTTATTTCCTTTCCTCACGGGGCTTTTTCCCTGTTGGAGCCTAGGGCTTATAGCATCCTGTTTTCCAACTAGGGTTGTAGCTTAGCAAGTAATAATAATAATAATAATAATAATAATAAGTGTTTGAGTATATATATCTCATAACTTGCTTATGAAATTGACTTTTCAATATTTGCGAGAACAGAAGTTTTCTATTCCAAAAGCATTTCAAATGTATTTTTTTTTCATGTTGGAATACTGCATATTCTTGCTGGATGATCAATTAAATAGTTTTTTATCGTGAAGGAAATGGATGTGAAGTAGTCTTCAGTTAGAAAAAAGAAAAAAAAAGAGAGAGAGAGAGAGTGAGAGAGGAGAGAGAGAGGAGGGGAGAGAGAGAGAGAGAGAGAGAGATTGAGAGAGAGAGAGAGAGAGAGAGAGAGGGGGGGGGGGGGGTCGGGAACAATGTCATTCACGGTTTAAAACTTCCATTGTCTATTTACAAAGGAGATTTTGATAGTGGAGGGGGAAGTGGGTAACGACTTTCCAAGGGGCTACTTGATCCATTTATGAAGGACAAGAGTAAAATCACAACGAAGAAAGGTTTCATATACAAACGCACAAGAGGACCTTTCAGTGGATGAAAACCTCAAGTGCTGTTTCGATGCTTGAGGCAGACGTCATCTTATGAAAATCGAAATAAGAAAACGTGAAATATGATTGGAAAGGATTTTCAAAAGGTTATGAAGTCCATTTATATACTAAGCAATAAATATTCGACAAATCCATGGTTAGGGGTTAAAGGGGAAACCAATCTATTACATTGTTTGTGGTGGCCTATTGAAACCATCCCATCTTGGTGTTCTGCAGAACTGGGGTTCCAGTCACGTTCAAGCTCCATAGTTTCTTGTAGTGTCTGCAACCTCACTATGCTTGTGAGATAAGAACGGTGTGTTTGAGGGAGCCTGTAGTTCTACCTGCTGAGTCATCAGCTCCCATTGTCTGACCCTCCCTGGTCCTATCTCGGCTGGGTAGGGGGCTTGGGCGCTGATTATATGTATACATGATCAGTCTCTGGGGCATTGTCCTGCTAGCTAGGGCAATGTCACTGTCCCTTGCCTCTGCCATTCATGACGCCGGCCCTTTATTCCTTTATGATAGGGCAATTGAGCGACTTCTCATGTCATAGGTTTGACAAGAGTCAAATATTCTTACAGTAATGAATTTTCATTACGTCCTTTATAACGAAGTTTCCTTTCCTACATAAAAAAAGAAAAAAAAAATACCATTGTCCCTATAAAATAAAGAAGTGTCTGGCTGTATACAGTATATCTATCTCTCCTGTCACACTGGGGAAGAGTAAGGATACATGGCGAGAGATGTTACCCCCCCGAGAGTATACACTCGGAAACCACATTCCCCCACAAAGTGCGGATGATTCAGTGTGTGTGTGTGTGTGTGTGTGTGTGTGTGTGTGTGTGGGCAGCGTGCGCGCATGTGTGTATGCATATCTATCTAAATAATTAGACGTCATTTTTGACGGCTCGGGAACACTAGTAATATGATAGTGGAATAATTCCAGAATTCAAACCTCTCTAATTCCTACCTATAATATAAATGCCGACACAAGGCGTCTCTCATTCCAATAATTAATACAGAGCTATAATGGAAAACCATAAGAGATCTTCGGGTTATTATTAGAAGGCTTATTCATAGGCTTTAAGTTCAAACTAGCCACCTGTTCATGTATACTAAAGCGCGGAGCATAAAAGGTTTATTATAAGTTATTATCGCATAGGTTATATCATAACTTTTTATAACTGGATAATTGTCTTGTGGCTCTTCCTCTAAGGTTTTATTCATAACCACGTTATATGCATTATTATGTTTTTCTCTTTTTGGAAGTGAACTATGTAACTCATAATTGTATATTCTTTTTCTTACACGATTACTCTAATCTTAAATTCTTAATACTTTTTCATTTTACTTAATTATTGTAAATGTAAATAGTATTTTAAAATGAGAAAAAAAAATTTCAAATCAAGAATTCAGTGAAGAAAAGCTGTCCTCAGCAATTTTTATTTTATTCTTTTTATTTTTTTATCAAAATTTTTGGAAGGCTCGATTGGAGCAAATTCTCTGCAAGAGACAAACAAATTATTTGCTAAACAAAAAAATCTCTTATGATGGTTTATACCGTGTTCAAAGATAGTAAAAATAAAAAGATCACAAATGCTAATGAAATCAGCACAATAAAGGAAGAAAATACAATAGGACGAAAGTGTTGACTTTGTGTTTGTTGTGAAAGAAAATGGCAGGAAAAAAATTAATTCGAAAGATACGGGCCAAAAGGAATTAAATATTCTAGCAGAGACGTCTATCAAAAGCAAACATCAAAAATTACGATTTTATGACAGATTTATTTTGGTTTGATTTTATTAGGATGAAAGTGAACTGGAAGGACCTATTTTTTCATAATGATTATTAATAGAATTTTTTTCCTTTTTGAACGGACTTTTGTGTCAGAGTTTAATTGAAATTGGATTTCTTGAAAATTAAATTTCTCCTCAATTATCTCTCTCTCTCTCTCTCTCTCTCTCTCTCTCTCTCTCTCTCTCTCTCTCTCTCTCTCTCTCTCTCTCTCTCTCTCTCTCTCTACTCCACTATCTTACTTATATCAGATAATTGAATTACACTTGCTATTTGGTCTTTTTTTCTAGATTTCATAAACATATTCCAGCTCTGCAAATCAAAAAGTGAAATAAACTGGTCATCATTCCAAGCTCAGTCAATTGAATAAACACGAGGAGATCGAACTAATGACTTTCGCCAAATTGCCTTTTTCATTAGCGTGATGAATTCGATCAATTTTTCCTTCGGTTTAATCTGTCTTTGATCCATCAGTCCATGTTGACTGTATTGGCAATGGAACGTATAAAATGTGCTTTAAGTATGAATCTATTTCTAGCAATTACATATCATATGAAGAATTCGTTTTTTTCTATCAACTCTATTGTTAGGGGATTTATTTGCCTTATGAGGAATGAAGTTCCAATTGAAGTGTTGTCGAGGTATCTCCATTTTTTTTTTCTTTAGCTTTATATTCGTATAATACTTATTAAGTTTAATGGATCTTGGAATTTCATCTGAAATCATCCAACAGATGCACATCAATATCCATCAACTATGTACTTAATGACATAGGGTAAAAGTTGAGAGCAAAAGTGATGTAGAATAGATGATAATGAAGGAAATGTTGAACTACGATAAAGTTGTGAAGGATGGACGGAAATATAATAAAAACAATAACTTTGGATTTTTTTTTATTAATAAGATAAGATACGACATATGTACTAAGCTCAGTGTAGTCTGAAATGTGCATGTGAGACAAGAGTATATCTATGAAGTAGATATAATCTCCGAGGTATTATGCGTGAAATGGGAATATTTTATAGTGGTCGTGATTACTGAAAGTATCACTTTAACTGCAGAATGTCCAATAGATTCATATCTCTACAGAAAATCAGCGTCATTAATTCTTCTTCTTGTTTGTTAGTAAAAAATTGCGAAACATAAACTTGAACATTAGACTAGCAGACTTTCTAGACTAAAATTGTTCTTAGAATTAGAAGGAAAAAAAAAGACTTGTTAGTTTTAATCATGATTTATAACTTTACTATATAACTACATATTGCAAATGGCAGAAGATATAGAGCAAAACGCTCGAATATTATAACAACTAACAACTTTGTGCAATTAATTCTCATTGAATAAAAATCAGCAATAATTCCGAGTTTGCAAATGTAGCCATGGCTCGTTTGGGAGAGATTTTATTCAATACAGTTTGTTCGATGCAATAAAGCTCTTGAGCCATAATAGCAGCTCTGTATTGACGACCTCTCTCTCTCTCTCTCTCTCTCTCTCTCTCCTCTCTCTCTCTCTCTCTCTCTCTCTCTCTCTCTCTCTCTCCATTTACGTTTCAGTTCAATACAGATAATACGGCAAAGGAAGGATTACAGCCAAGTTACATTAGCCGATTACGACAGGCTCTGTGTGGTATTATGTTCAGTCTATTTTCGTATATAGATTGAGATAGATTGATTGATTGATTTAAAGTTTTTAGGCATCCTAGCATCTCTATATTGAGATACTTATGAAATTATTTGAAAATGATCATTTGCTTCATACTTGCAAAAATTATGTAAAAGAGAGGATTGGCGCAAATTCTAGTTATTTTATTAACTTTTTTAATTATTTCTTGGAATACTTTATCTTAAAGAATTCAGTAAGCTTGATCAAATCAGCATCGGTTATTTTAGCGGTAACTCAAATTTGATTCTAATATATTTTCTACTTCTAGAATATGTATAAACTATAAAGCAACATTAGTCAGCTGAGGCTTAAAAACAATCGTTTTTGCATGCTCTCTATACTATAGTTCCTCTTTGCAGGTACCAGAGAGAGAGAGAGAGAGAGAGAGAGAGAGAGAGAGAGAGAGAGAGAGAGAGAGAGAGAGATTATCATGTTATGTTAAAGTCTTGCCTTATCTGTTTTCCTTTTGTTATCTTCAATTCCCTCTATATTTACTCAGCCACTCTCCTCTTCTCCTAACTCCATTACCAGTATATTTTGCTTTCTCTACGATTATCATTTTTCTCAGATAAGTCCTGAATTCTCCTTTATAAGAATTTCCTGAAGCGTTTCCTACAAATATTCTCTTGCAATTGTCCTTCCATATCCAAGGATAAGGATCTCACCTCATCCTTGTGACTGTGTCATATCATATGCTATTTTTCTTGAATTATTCAATTTGATTACAATATTAATATCTCCACAAACCAGCACATACATACCTATATACAGTATATATATATATATATATATATATATATATATATATATATATATATATATATATATATTATATATATATATATATATATATATGTCATCGTCAGCCATTGCTAGTCCACT
>NC_090746.1:76132450-76144950 GCF_036898095.1 Palaemon carinicauda
TATATATATATGTATATATATATATATATATATATTATATATATATATATATACATATATATATATATAATATATATATATATATATATATATTACTGCATATATATTTTATATATATGCATATATATATATATATATATATATATATATATATATATATATATATATATATATATATAATGTATGTGTGTGTGTACAGTATGTATGTTAGTATAAATAAGGATTCATATATACATGCGTACATGAAGAATCCAACGTATACCCATTTCGTTGATAAAAAACCAATTAGACAGGTCACAAGCTTTCCAATAATCCATCCATCCATTCAGTGTATAACTATATATCATTGAAGGATTTATTATTATTATTATTATTATTATTATTATTATTATTATTATTATTATCCAAGCTACAACCTTAATTGGAAAAACAAGATGCTATAAGCCCAAGGGCTCCAACAGGGAAAAATAGCCCATGGAGGAAAGGAAATAAGGAAATAAATAAATATTTAGAATAAACTAACAATATATCATTCTAAAACAGTAACAGCGTCAAAACAGATATGTCCTACATAAATTATTAACAACGTCAAATCCTACCTAACCCTCAACAACTACGTCTTATACAACCTAATCAATAATTCATCGGAATATGATCCATAAGAACACATCTGAGACAGCTTTTTACGCCGGATATATTTCTTTAGCACCGTCCGTAAAATATGAGATTGCCTCGGAACATTAACCATTATCGACAGCATCAGTTTTAAATGCATTGGTATTGCATTAAGGGATTATCACCCTCGTTGCTTTTAAATCGCCTAATGGTGCTCGGCAGTTCTTGGAACAGTCGTTCTTGTAACATTTATCCTTCAATTTATTACTTTTTATTGTTTTATGGGGTCATGCTTTTCTGAGGTAAACACTTTTTATTATTATTATTAATTATTATTATTATATTATTATTATTATTATTATTATTATTATTATTATTATTATTACTTGCTAACCTACAACCCTAGTTGGAAAACCAGGAAGATGTAAGCGTAAGGGCTCCAACAAGGAAAATAGCTCAGTGAGGAAGAGAAATAAAAGGACTACAAGAGAATTAATGAACAATTAAAATACAACATTTTAAAAAACTGTTACAACATTAAAGTAAAATATTTCATATATAAACTATAAAAACTTCCAAAAAAGCGGAAGAGAAATAAGATAGAATAGTATGCCCAAGTGTACCCTTAAGCAAGAGAACTCCATCCCGAGAGAGTAAAAGACTATAGTACAGAGGTTATGGCCCTACCTAAGGTTAGAAAACAATGGTTTGATTTTGGAGTGTCCATCACCTAGAAAAGCTACTTATCATAGCTAAAGAATCTCTTCTAGCCTTACCAAGAAGAAAGTGGCCACTGAACAACCACAGTGCAGTAGTTAACCCTTTGAACGAAGAAAAATTGTTCGGTAATCTCAGTGTTGTTAGGCGTATGAGTACAAATGAGGTTGTGGAAAGAATAGCTCAGACTATTCGGTGTATCTGAATACAAAGAAAAATTGAGCTGTAACCAGACAAACTGATCCAATGTAATAATATCTGGCCAGTCAAAGGACCTTATAATTCTCTAGCGGTAGTATTTCAACGGGTGGCTGGTGCCCTGACCAACTTATTATCTACTACCTATTGACGCCACTGAATAATAAAGATTAATTAATAATTGTTTTCCAAACAAACAAGTTAAAAAGAAAACCATTGAATACATACCGAGTTTACATCAGTAATATTTTCATAGGATTAAGAATGACCTATTTTATACTGTGGAACAAATGCATGTGAATTTTTCTTTTATGGTTCATATTGTTTTCATATATTTCACTTTTTCATTTTTGTGTTCGATTATTTTCAAATTGTAAAGTTGTTTAATGGAAATATGTATCCATTTAACTCATGAGATATAAAAGGGGCATAATACAGGTGTAGCCCACCATGAGAAATATCTTTCTTTTGACTATATCTCGTAATCCTGAAGAATGAACATAAAATTCTCAGTATGCCTTAATGAATCTAAAGCATTCCTTTAATTACTGGCGCTCAGGTTGGACCCAGAACAGTTCTTGCCAAGGAATCCTGGAATGTTACACATTAGTAAATAGAGCAGCCCCCCCCCCCCTCTCTCCCCCCCCCCTCTCTCTCTCTCTCTCTCTCTCTCTCTCTCTCTCTCTCTCTCTCTCTCTCTCTCCTTAATCATAATCCATGCATTATATTGTAGCCGCCACGTTACCAATACGATAAGGTTTTCCACTTTATATTACACTTTTCCATTGATCTTCGATACAAATTTTCTGAGTCTTTTACACATATCAGTAATTCTCAATCAGAGTTACTTACCTTTGAGAGTGAAACTAATAAGTTGTATTCGTTACTGATAGTGTAATTATATGCTTTTCTATAGCCGTAATTAGGACTAATCACCTCTAATGGAAAATCTGGTTTTTGTCAGCCCTTACTGTGTGTTCATTTGTTTGCAGGATTGCGTAGTAAAGGCTAATATACAAGTAATTATATATCAGGTCAGACACAGTTCTAGGTAAGGGACTGAGATATTTCTTTTTAAAAATAAATATTATTCACATATCTTAGTCTAAAGGCTATCCATGAATGGCAGGGGCAAGGGATAGGACAATGTCCTAGAGACTGACCTTATATACATATGATTAGCGCTCGTGGTGCCTCTCCACCCAAGACAGGACCAGGGAGGGCGTCAAATGGCTCCCGATAACTCGGCAAGTAACCTTCCCCAAACCCATTATCTTAGCTTAGAAGGTTTAAAGGTTTAAAGGCCGCTCATGAATGGCAGAGGCAAGAGGTAGTGATATTGCCCTATCAAGAAAGAATTATGAAGAGGAAAAATAAAACGGTATTTATAAGAAATATTAAACCGAAAGCTATCCAACAAAAATAGGCCATGACTTTGGCTTCCAGCTTTAGGAAATGACTGGAGATCAGTTCAGTCCGTCTAGTTAATCGTTGTTGTATTTGTAATTATCGCTACATATGTACATAACTTTCATTGTTTATGTAGAATACTATGACTTTATATATATTCCCTTGAATGTAGTGAAGACGATATAAAAAGGATTTAAGTGAGTCATAAGAGGAATTGCAAAATAAGATACAGCATTACAATAGAAAAAGCAAAAATGTAGGACCGAAAATTAATGAGTAAAACTAAAGTTCCCGAGGAAAAAACAAGCTGAAAATTCAAGTTGAACTTTTCCTTGCAAAGAAAGTTCTCTCCAATAAACGGGATTTAGCGACAGTAATATAATGATAAAATTATGAGAAATATCGGTACAAATTATGACTTATTTGTCGCTTATCAGCTCCAAGTACACGTAAATAAACTTGATTTGGGAGAACACATCTGAGTGCAAGTCAACGAAAAACGTTGGTACTAGTTCGGTATCTTATTATTTGATTAATTTTTTGCCCTTCAATAAACCAATTTCAGCTCTCAATTCAGTAAATGGAAGTTTATTTATGATTTATTACTCACAAGAAGAGTACAGCGCTGAAGAAAACTGTCATGAGCAACTAGATGGACAGACTCTCACTCACATAGTTATGAAAGAAACAAAGACTTCTACAAAAGCAAAAACGCTTAAAGACCAAATATGAAGAATAGATATAATTTTCTCAAATAAAAGCAGGGAAATCTCTATGCTAATGAAGATTACCGAGAAAATCAGATTTTATTTTCGGAGGTATCTGTATTCCATCACAAAAAGAGAGAAGGAAAGGGATCAGAAATATATTAAATAAAAATCGAAGGAAAGGGACAACTGGTGATTAGAAAAACGATTTATGACGAGAAGGGAAGGGGTTCTTCCTTAAAAAAGATGGTGTTAACGAAGTGAAAATTGGAGCAGGGAAAATATAGTATGAGAAAATGGTAAAAAGATTAATGTCTCCAGTGGAAGAATACCTTTGATTTATTTTCTTATTTTATTTTCTATTGTACTATTACAGCATTAGAATAAACAACAACTACTATTACTACTATTGACACATTGTAGATAATGATATCGATGATAGTTTAATTAAACGGGAAGAAGGGAAAGAAAAGAAAAAAAATTGCTTGTGTTGGTACGCAGACATTTATGTGTATGTTCCTTTGTATGTCAGCCATTTTTTCTCAAACATACCAAAATGTCTTTTGTATTAATAGCTGTCACTTCTGAGGCACGAAGTTATTTAGTATGACTTGTAAGTTTCTTGAACGCTTTCTTTTTTTTATTAAATCTTTTGTTTTGATTTTGAGTGCTTATTGTTTTTAACGTCAATATTTTATAAAGAAGCCCGTAATGTTTACTCTGTACGATGGTTCTTGAATATTTAAATATTTCAGGAAATATTTGCTACCTGGTATGTAAGTTCTAATACTTAATTAGCAATAAAGCCATTTATCTTCCATGTAATGGAGCTAATGTAACTTTGATAAAAAAAAATGAAAATAGATTAGAGGCTTACAATTGTAAAATTCATTTATACGCTATGAAAAGAATAAGGGTAAAAGAAAGTTATATATCTCTAACAACAGCAATTATCATAATGATGATAATAATAACTCATGCTTAGTTTTTATTAGCAATAGAATTCCCTCTAACAATTCGAAAGCTATATCTTTATAGCGGCCTATCCTCTTTTATTCTTTCAAGGTTAGACAAGGCTTCAAAGAGTATTTTGGAAAAGTAATAAAGTTAGGAAGGGTTAACTACAAATAAGTGAGAACGGCGAATTATGATGTACATATAAAGCTTTATGATTTAATAATTTCATAATCTAAGCAAATGCAACATTATATGTTGAAAATTGGACATAAATGACCAGGTATTGGGTCATTTAAAATTACCAAGTATTGGATTGTCTGGATTCAGGAAGTATTGGGTCATTTAAAATGACCAACTATTGGGTTATTTAAAATCACCAAGTTTTGGGTTATTTAAAATGGGGAAGCATTGGGTCATCTAAAATTACCAACTATTGGGCCATTTAAAATAAAAAAGTATTAAGTCATTTAAAACTACTGTTGAGAAAGATTGATCGATTTAGGTGTCTATTTAAAAACGAATCCTTAAAACAATACTAACGATAAGTAAAGAAGCAGAAGCTTTGTAAAGAAGCAAAGAAAACGTGTACATGAAAGATGTTATCAGCGAAGGAGATGGTGTCATAAAGACTAATGGATAATTCCGGAAGAGCCTCGTTCGTTGTGGCAGAAGAGGCCTTAGAGGTGGTGTTCAAAAGATAACAGTGAGGCGCCGAATCCTAGTTTGTAGAGAGAGAAATTTGGAATGTCCCTGGTTTGGCAGATAGTGGTGGAAGCCTATCTAAATAGAGATGCTGCAAGTTCTTTTTTTCACACGCCGAGAGTCTTTTGTAATCAACTTCAATGACAGGGAAAGCCAGGAAGTTTTGGCCTCCATATTTGCAATATAGAGAAAAATTTACGTCTGAACTTTGCTTTTGTAATATGGAGAAAATTAAGTTTTCACCACTGTCATTGTAATTAGGAAAAAACATGAGTTCCAGCCTTTGTTATCGTAATTAGGAAACAATTAAGTTTCCACCTTTGTTATTGTAATTAGGGAAAAATTGAGTATTCCCCTTGGTTATTGTAATTAGGAAAAAATATAGCTTTCCCCTTTGATATTGTAATTTGGAAAAAAGTTTTCAACTTTCTTATTGCAACTAGGGAAAATTGATCTTCCGCCTTTGTTATTGTATTTAGGAAAAACATTGAATTGCTACCTTTGTTATTGTAATTAGGAAAAAATGAATTCTTATCTTTCCTATTGTC
Organism: Palaemon carinicauda; assembly: GCF_036898095.1. Taxonomy (NCBI): domain Eukaryota; kingdom Metazoa; phylum Arthropoda; class Malacostraca; order Decapoda; family Palaemonidae; genus Palaemon; species Palaemon carinicauda. The sequence continues at coordinate 76,138,305 of NC_090746.1, forward strand.
ATTAAGGAAAATTGAGTTTCTACCGCTGTTATTGTAATAATGGGGGAAAAAATGTTGTTTTCACCTTGGTTATTGTAATTAGGGAAAAACGAGTTTCCACCTTTGTTATTGAAATTAGGGAGAAATTAAGTTTCCACCTTTTTTATTGTAATTAAGGAAAATTGAGTTTCCACCTTTGTTGTTGAAATTAGGGAGAAACTAAGTTTCCACCTTTGTTATTGTAATTAGGGAAAATTGAGTTTCCACCTTTGTTATTGAAATTAGGGAGAAATTGAGTTTCCACATTTGTTATTGAAATTAGGGAAAATTGGGTATTCACCTTTGTATTGTAATTGAGGAAAAATAGTTTTCCCCTTTGTTATTGTAGTTTAGAAAAAATGAGTTTTCACCTTTCTTAATGCTGTGGAGGATTTATTTTTGCTTTATTTCTATTTTTTTGTTTTTGCCAAATCCTGTGTGTGAGAGAGAGAGAGAGAGAGAGAGAGAGAGAGAGAGAGAGATATTGTGTCAGCGAGCGAAAGTAGTTAGGTTAACGATCGTTTGTGGTGAGAAAGACTGTTGGTTTAAATGAGATAGTTTGTTTACATTTTTTAGTTAGGTTACGACAGTGGTGAATGTTTCGGAGCGAATGCTTTTTTTGATTGACTGCTGATAGAGGCGGTTGTGTGTGTGATTGCTGGATTTACTCTTATTCTTTATTACCAGCAAGGAAGTGATTATTTATATTCTGAGTAAGTACAGTTTTGTTTATCTTTGCTTATCGTGATTGTGAATGATAGGAACAATTTATTATTTATCTTTGTTTATAGTGCGATAGTTCAGTTAGTTAGGAGTGTTCATAAGTGTTTTTCTTTTTCATATTGGCAGGCCGTAATTCCTCCTTTGGTGAGGCTAACTCCTTGGAGAGTTATTTTCCGAATGCTGATATATAGTTGATGACCTGGCCTGTGATTGATTTTGTATTAAGACTGCTCTTTGGATTGACGATTGTTGATGACCGGCCCGTTTACTTCCGATTGATGATGATGATGATGATGATGAGTATAAGCTCCATCCTAATCACCGAGACAGTTGTGGCAAATTGCCACACAGTTTAATGTTATTTTAAAAGCTGTGATTGTGATAGTTGCCGTAAAAGACTGTCGGCTTTGTGTTGGTGTTCATATATATATATTTATTTTTTGGTGTTGGTTTGCGGTGTAATTTAAGTTTGTTAGGGTTTTTTTGTGTTTATTTGGATGGTATTACGTTTTATTTATCTTTAGTGTTAAGTTTTGATTAGTTTAAAGTGTCAAGTTTTGATTGGTTTAAAGTATTTATTTTGAATGTGGATGGTTTATGATTTATTTTAAGTTTTAGGAATTATAGTTTTAAGGTTATGTTTTGTTTTGTTTTGTCCTTTTGTCCAAGAGTCTTGTTGTAGATTACGTAAGGGGAAAGTTTGTTTTGTGGAGACCATTGTCAGTAAGTGTGATTCAGGGTGTGGGGGTTGTCCTTGCAACATCCCGCCACATTATTTTGGCGCCCGAACAGGGACTGCCGAGGTGGGATAGAAGCTGGACTGTTGGACGAAGGACGGAATTAGGATTAAGGTTGATGAAAAATGGAGGAGCAATTAAGGGTTTTGAGGGAGGAATTGCGGCTGAGTAAGGAGCGTGAGGAGAGGTTGCTAGTAGAGAATGAGAGGTTGAACTGGGAGAATGCGGTGATGCAGAAGGAGCTTAGGGAGTTAAAGGGAACTGTAGCGAAAGTGGAAGAATGTTTTGAGATGAGAATGAAAGAGAATGAGGAACGAATGGAGAACCGATTGGAAGATATGATGGGGCAAGTCATGGGGATGATGAAAACTATAATGGGTGAAGGTGCAGTCGGAGGAGTGTCCTCAGCTTCGGGTAATGGGTTGGTAGTGGAAGAGAAGATTAAGGTAGGTCATAATGGGAAAGGAAGTGATAGTGATAGTAGTAATAGTGATGGTGATATTGAAGATAAGGGAATTAGGCATAGTAAGGATGAACAGAAAGGTGAGAGGAAAGATGAAAGGAAAGGTAAAAGTGATGTGAAGAAAGAGAAGAAAAGGTATCAGGCTGATAGCAAGGATGATCGTGAATGGGTGAAAGTGGTAAGTAAGAAAAAGGGTAAGAAGGGAATGGTTAAGGATAGGAATTTAAGTGTGGAAGTGGATTCATTGTATTCAAATGAGGAAGAAGGTAACAGGGGAGTAGACAGTGATGATAGCAGTGAGAATGAACGTGATGTGTGTAAGACTGTGTTTATGAGAGAGGTACCTCGGTGTGAAAGGTTCAATGAGCATAGCAGTAGGGATGTATATGATTTTTTCAAGGAGTATGAGAGGTATTGTCAGGATAAGTATGGTGATAGTAAAAGAGTTTGGGCTAGGGAGTTAGGAGAATATTTGACTGGGTATTTGTTGACGATGTATGGAGTGATAATGAGTGTAGGGGACGTTGATTATGAAATTGTGAAAAAGAGAATAATTGAGCAGGTAAAACGTATGAAAGGGAGTGTTAAGTATAAGCGTAAGAATGATTTTGATGAAGCACGGATGAATGCAGGAGAAGCGATATCAATGTATGTATGTAGGTTGGAAACTTTAGCTAGGAAGAAGTATGGGGATGAAGGTATAAATGAGAATAAGGAGTTAATGAAGAAGTTTTTGGCTACTGTACCCGAGAATGTGGCTGAGTTTGTTAATTTGAAACGGAAGGAGAAAATGAGGTGGATGAAAGAGAGATTGACATGGGATGATATTTTAGAGATAGTTGAGGATTACGAGTTGGATAGATGTATGAAAGAAAGTAAATCTGTGAGTGTAAGAACTGGAATGGAGGAAAGTGTGCCAGAATTTGTTAGTTTTAGAGATGCTGTTATGAGAGGACCGATGAGGGTAGCGGATAGTGTAGTAGATAGGAGTGTTAGGGCGAGTACTGTGGGAATACCTGTAAGGACAAATGAAGGGTTTAGGCAAGGGAATCAGGTTTGGAGGGATAGGAGTGCTAGTGCGCCGCAAGGTAGGTCAGGTAGTTGTATCCGTGATGAAAAGTGTTTTAGGTGTGGGAAAGTAGGTCATAAGAAGAATGAATGCAGATGGGCTCTAGGTGCTTGTTTTGGATGTGGTGAGGTAGGGCATAGAATTAGTGAGTGCAAGAAAGAGAAAGAGGTTAAGTGTTTTCGGTGTGGTATGATTGGGCATGTGGCGAGTGGATGTCGTAGTAATCGTATGAATGTGATTTGTGGTAATTGTGGTAAGGATGGTCATTATGCTAGAATGTGCAAGGAGCCGCGGGGTAAGTGTACTGAATGTGGTGCAGATGGGCATGTAGCTAGAGTATGTAGGAAGAAGGGAGTAAGTCAGCCAGGATGTTCGGGAAACTAGAGTGTAAGAGGGTTCAGCTGGGTGAGTCCTCCTGTGTGTGTGGAAGGAATAGGATCAATGTTTGTGAGAATGGGATGAGTAATTGGTTGGAAATGAGCAAGTATGAACCTAGTATGCATGAGAAGTTAGGGCTGGAAAATAAACAATTAGTGTTAGTTGAATATAGGAAAAAGAGGCGTTTGAAAGTTTTAAGTGAGGATAAAGTGCAAGGGAAATTTATAGGTATAGGTAAGAATACGAATAAGTATGAGAAGGGTGTAAATGTACAAGTGATTGTGGAGGATAAATGTATTAATACAGATGAAACGTGACTGAGTATGAATGATACTTATAGTGTGTGTGGCTTTTCGTTAGATGATGTAAAAGAAAAAATGAATAACGCAAGAATGAGAGACAGGAGAATGATAAGTAGCATGAATGAATCTTTTGCTAAAGTTGAGAATGTTTTTGATGAAATGGAGGAACTGTTTACAGAAATGAGTGTAATTATAGGGCCAGATGAGAACGAGGTAGATATGATTGTACATGATATATTAGATGATAGGGATTTAGATAGGAATAGTGTTAATGTAGCGAATGATTGTGATAAGGAAGAAGTGAATGAGAGAGTATATGGAGGCCCAGTTACTCGGAGTAGAGGTCCCGTTCCCGACTGCGACTGGGTTATGAAAAAAATAATGTAAGTGTTGTGTGAGAAGGATTTGGCAAAGTAAGGGGGGAGGAATGTGGAGGATTTATTTTTGCTTTATTTTTATTTTTTTGTTTTTGCCAAATCCTGTGTGTGAGAGAGAGAGAGAGAGAGAGAGAGAGAGGAGAGAGAGAGAGAGAGAGAGAGAGAAAGAGAGAGATATTGTGTCAGCGAGCGAAAGTAGTTAGGTTAACGATCGTTTGTGGTGAGAAAGACTGTTGGTTTAAATGAGATAGTTTGTTTACATTTTTTAGTTAGGTTACGACAGTGGTGAATGTTTCGGAGCAAATGCTTTTTTTGATTGACTGCTGATAGAGGCGGTTGTGTGTGTGATTGCTGGATTTACTCTTATTCTTTATTACCAGCAAGGAAGTGATTATTTATATTCTGAGTAAGTACAGTTTTGTTTATCTTTGCTTATCGTGATTGTGAATGATAGGAACAATTTATTATTTATCTTTGATTATAGTGCGATAGTTCAGTTAGTTAGGAGTGTTCATAAGTGTTTTTCTTTTTCATATTGGCAGGCCGTAATTCCTCCTTTGGTGAGGCTAACTCCTTGGAGAGTTATTTTCCGAATGCTGATATATAGCTGATGACCTGGCCTGTGATTGATTTTGTATTAAGACTGCTCTTTGGATTGACGATTGTTGATGACCGGCCCGTTTACTTCCGATTGATGATGATGATGATAATGATGATGATGATGATGATGAGGATGAGTATAAGTTCCATCCTAATCACCGAGACAGTTGTGGCAAATTACCACACAGTTTAATGTTATTTTAAAAGCTGTGATTGTGATAGTTGCCGTAAAAGACTGTCGGCTTTGTGTTGGTGTTCATATATATATATATTTATTTTTTGGTGTTGGTTTGCGGTGTAATTTAAGTTTGTTAGGGTTTTTTTTTTTTTTTTATTTGGATGGTATTACGTTTTATTTATCTTTAGTGTTAAGTTTTGATTAGTTTAAAGTGTTAAGTTTTGATTGGTTTAAAGTATTTATTTTGAATGTGGATGGTTTATGATTTATTTTAAGTTTTAAGAATTATAGTTTTAAGGTTATGTTTTGTTTTGTTTTGTCCTTTTGTCCAAGAGTCTGGTTGTAGATTACGTAAGGGGAAAGTTTGTTTTGTGGAGACCATTGTCAGTAAGTGTGATTCAGGGTGTGGGGGTTGTCCTTGCAACATCCCGCCACAATGCAATTATGGAAAAAAAAGGAGTTGTCACTTTTTTATTGCACTCAGGGAAAAAAATGTAATTTATGCCGTTAATTTCACAAGGAACGAGAAAAAATACCCCATTGCTTTTTGAGATGTAGGTAAAAATTAGTTATCTCGTTTTTTTGCATCAAGGGAAAAATATTAGTTCCTTTGATCATGCTATGAGTGGAAATTAAAATTTTTCTTCCTTTTTATTTTGCAATGAGGTACATATTATTTCTTGATCTTGCCTTTGCAATAAGGGAAAAAATAGTTCTTTATTTTGTCCCCAATGAAAGGGGAAAAATATTGAGCGATATTCATATTTTTTTCAATAAGGAAAAGTAAATGTTTGACGTTTTATTCAAAGGAAGAGGTCATTAGGTGCTTCATTCATTTCTTGTATTGAGAATAAAGAACACTGGCTGATTGCTTCTCTTTTGCAGTGAGGAGGAATGACATTGACGCTAGTTTCTAGTGTTATAATAAAAGAAAGGGACATTACAAAATTGCCTTTATTTTGTAGTGAGGGGGAGACGCGTGGCGCTTGTTTCTTCCTGTAACTTTTATTTTGAAATTTTCAACAGGTGTTATTTACGAAATGGCTGTCTGTATAAGTGAGTGGGTTTTTTTTATTGTTTTCAGATGAAAGATTTCGATCTACGAAGAGAATCATCATCATCATCATCATATCCTCCTACGCCTTTCGCCAGTCGTCTCTATCTTGAGCTTTTATTCAATACTTCTCCATTCATTATCTCCTGCTTCATAGTTCTCAGCCATGTAGGTCTGGGTCTCTAACTCTTCTAGTGCCTTGTGAAGCCTAGCTTTGGGGAGTGCGAAGACCATGTCCAAACCATCTCCATCTACCCCTCATCATGATTTCGTCCACATATGGCACTCGAGTAATCTCTCTTATAGTTTCGTTTCTAATCGTGTCCTGCCATTTAACTCCCAATATCCTTCTGATGGCTTTATTCTTAAATCTACTAAATCTATTGGAGATTGTTTCATTGTCATACCACGACCTATGTCCATAGAGTAACACCGATCTCACTAAACTGATATATAGTTTGATTTTTATATATAATTTCAGGCAATTTGATTTCAAAATTTTACTTAACCTAGCCATTGTCTGATTTTCTTTTTTCAATGTTTCAATAAACTCTAATTCTAAAGACCCTGTATTGGAGACCATAGCTCCAAAATACTTGAATGATTCTACCTCATTAATCTTTTCTCCTTCCAATGATATTTCCTCTGCCATTGCATACTGCGTTCTAATCATCTCTGTCTTTCTTTTATTTCTATTCAGCCCAATCTCGTATATTTCATACATTCTGGTAAGCAAGCATTGCAAAT
>NC_090746.1:76149950-76154950 GCF_036898095.1 Palaemon carinicauda
GAGATAATCAAGAAAAGTAAGCACCGATATCCAGGAACTAATTCTTTAATGGGTCGTGTTCCGCGTTTCATGAGCAAAGTCTACCAAAGAGCAAATCAAGGTGATGGACACAAAGACAAGACTCATCTTTTTATTGTATCAACTCAAACAGAATAATTCTGAAATTGTTCTTTCAATAAGAACAAATAAAGTAATCTCACAAAATGTAAAGGAATAATCAGATAAAGAATACAATTTTGTCAAAATATGCTTCTAGATGTAGAACTATCCATCATGGCAGATTTTAAGTCTTACAAGAGGATGTTTTCAAATGCTGAACATACTTAGTAGGATACATTGACTTAGGAAAATGAGAGTAAGTGGTAAACTCACTTACATTCAGGATAACCATCTTACAAATAAAGATGTAAAGTAACTTCTAATCACAACTATTATTTGGCATTATGGATCTCGTAGTGAGACTGTATTAGAGGGGAGTCAGTTAATTTAGCCTTCCCTATTCAAATTAAACACATGGTGTTCATGAGACTAAGCCAGCCGTGCGCTAAGATCCAAGGTCCAAATGTGGTGCACATTTATTTAAGTCAATACTCACGTGGACAGCTGCTATGGCCGGCCTCTGTTCTGTCCAGCCCCTTGTTTATCCATAGGATTTGGAGTATGGAGGTATCTTTCAAGGCCAGTCTCATGTTCTTCTGCAGGATTCAGAATGACTTTTGTTTGCTGTTATTTTTACTTGGGAAAATTGTAGCGTAACAGTTTGTATGGTTGTCCTTGGTAATGCGTTAGTTGGCATAAAAACCCCGTTTTCTTTCCAACGCACTATTGCCAATGTATTGGTTCAGCGGTAGGCTTTTGACTGTGCCAGCTACAGGGTCGTTTAGGACAGCCTAGTGTTGTACCAACATGGGAACTGCCATAGGTTACAAGAGTGTGGCTTTTCCCTCGGCTAGGTTCATTATATATGAGCCTCCCAAAACCTACCTGCCACGAGATGGCGGTCTCTTTCAGTTGGGCGACCTTAAGTTTTTTTAAAATAATGGGCAAGTAGGCTGCTGTTGACATGCATCTTAACAGGGTCCATTTTTTTTACTTTCAAGTTTTCCATAATTTTTTCAGCATATGCATTAAGCTTATAAATGAATCTAAAAAGATATAGAGGCATTCATTCACGAAAAACAACATCATTAAACTTAGGTAAAGGTTTTATTAGAGGTTATTACAACTGAAATATTTTACAGATATTTAAAATTAATCTTTGTACATTTCCCACTGGCCTATTTATCGTCCACATCAACAGGTGCATTCAGAAAGTTTTTCCATATGGTTTGCTTTGCAATTAATTTTCCTTCCCTACAGCTTTTCAAAATAAGTTCTTCCTATAACTCCCAGCGAGTATCTTTCTATCCATTACATATGTAGAATTCTTCTCAAATCTTCCTGAAATAGGAAGAAAAAAGCAAATGGCACATGAATAAACCTCCTATATTCTACAAAACAAAGAAAATTAATTTCATCATATATGTCTTTACAATGACATAAATAGGTAAAATGTCCTCATGCAATATACAATATCTTTTTTCATATTACATATAGAGGCACAGCAGAGGGTTCATCTTTCCTTATATCTTTTAAACATATAATCTCCTCTATTTCCTTTTTATTAGTATGTCAGAATTAGTAGTAAGCGTTAAGCTGAGATGATAAAAGATGTTAACTGATCACGTTCACATTAATGATTGATCAAACACCCTTTTGACTTTGATTGTCTCTTCCAGTTTCTTCCTTTCCAATCCATGTTTATTCATTAGTACTTGGTGAGAATGTTATTTATCATCAATTATGTTATATTAACAGGTTCAGGGTAATGATGCATAGTTTTTTTCCCCCTTTCGAGAACTGGGACAAAGCACAATGAGAAACTGCACAAATTAATAGAGGGGAAGTTAAGGTAATTGCACGGTGACTATAGTCGCTTACGCTCCAGTCAACTGCAATTTACTTCGCCCTTAAAATGATTTCTGATTTTCTCTACTTCATTACGGTGAATCGATGAAAAATCTTCAGTCGCTGTGATTTGATGTAATGTCAACTCCTTTTTATCGAGGATTAAGGGTAAAGTTAAAACTTGCTTTATTACGAGGGATAAATGCGGGGAAGTCTTATGCACATATTATTATTATTATTATCATTATTATTATTATTATTATTATTATTATTATCCAAGCTACAACCTTAGTTGGAAAAGCAAGATGCTATAAGGCCAGGGGCTACAACAGGGAAAAATAGCCCAGTGAGGAAAAGAAATAAGGAAATAAATAAATGAAGAGAACAAATTAACAATAAATCATTCTAAAATAAGTAACAACGTCAAAACAGACATGTCATATATAAACTATTAATAACATCAAAAACAAATATGTCATAAATAAACTATAAAAAGACTCATGTCCGCCTGGTGAACAAAAAAGCATTTGCTCCAACTTTGAACTTTTGAAGTTCTACTGATTCAACCACCCGATTAGGAAGATCATTCCACAACCTGGTAACAGCTGGAATAAAACTTCTAGAGTACTGCGTAGTATTGAGCCTCGTGGTGGAGAAGGCCTGGCTATTAGAATTAACTGCCTGCCTAGTATTACGAACATGATAGAATTGTCCAGGGAGATCTGAATGTAAAGGATGGTCAGAGTTATGAAAAATCTTATGCAACATGCATAATGAACTAATTGAACGACGGTGCCAGAGATTAATATCTAGATCAGGAATAAGAAATTTAATAGATCGTAAGTTTCTGTCCAACAAATTAAGATGAAAATCAGCAGCTGAACACCAGACAGGAGAACAATACTCAAAACAAGGTAGAATGAAAGAATTAAAACACTTCTTCAGAATAGATTGATCACCGTAAATCTTGAAAGACTTTTTCAATAAGCCTATTTTTTGTGCAATTGAAGAAGACACACACCTAATATGTTTCTCAAAAGTAAATTTACTGTCGAGAATCACACCTAAAATTTTGAAAGAGTCATACATATTTAAAGAAACATTATCAATACTGAGATCCGGATGTTGAGGAGCCACCGTCCTTGACCTACTTACAATCATACTTTGAGTTTTGTTAGGATTCAACTTCATACCCCATAATATGCACCATGCACTAATTCTAGCTAAATCTCTATTAAGGGATTCACCAACCCTAGATCTACATTCAGGGGATGGAATTGATGCAAAGATAGTAGCATCATCTGCATATGCAACAAGCTTGTTTTCTAGGCCAAACCACATGTCATGTGTATATAGTATGAAAAGTAATGGGCCAAGAACACTACCCTGTGGAACACCGGATATCACATTCCTATAATCACTATGGTGCCCATCAACAACAACTCTTTGAGATCTATTACTTAAAAAATCAATAATAATGCTAAGAACCGAACCACCCACTCCCAACTGTTTCAGTTTGAAATCAAGGGCCTCATGATTAACACGGTCAAAGGCAGCACTAAAATCAAGGCCAATCATACGAACTTCCCGACCACAATCAAGGGATTTCTGTACAGCATTGGAGATTGTGAGAAGGGCATCACATGCTCCAAGGCCTTTACGAAAACCAAATTGCAAACTAGGGAGTAGATGATTACCTCCAGCAAGCCTATTAAGACGTTTTGCCAGAACACGTACAAAAACTTTAGATAATATGGGAGTTATGGAAATTGGGCGGTAATCAGTGGGAATTGAGCTACCACAAACACATTTACATAGAGGAGTAACATTACCAATTCTCCAACTAGTGCTAAAAGCTCCTCTTCTTGCTAACTTGCTAAAGCAAGTTTTAGATCTAATCGACTTGTGTGATCTTAATAATTTTCTTCGCAGAGATTAATATATTCTATTTTTTTCTCATACGATGCGGGACAGAAAAAGGAGAAAGCATGTGAAATCGTTGCATAACATTTTTATATTTATTTCCAATTACAGATTTATGAGAATAATTATGCACACACACACACACACATACACACACACACACATATAATATATATATATATATGTGTGTGTGTATATATATACATATATATATATATATATATACAGTATATATATATGTATGTATATATATGTATCTATATATATATATATGTATATATATATATATATATGTATACATATATATATATATATATATACATATATATATACCATATATATATATATATATATATATTTATATATACTGTATATATATATATAAATATATATATATATACTATATATCAGAGCAGCTTTTATCGTGATATGTAATAATATATTTTGCACTAGCCTCCATATGAACGTGGTTTAGACCTTGAATTAGTAGCATGAAATACTATATACACATTAGTTTTATTATTATCACTTGCAAAGCTACAACACTAGTTGGAAAAGCAGGATGCTACAAGCCCAAAGGCTCTAACAGGGAATATAGCCCAGTAAGGAAATGAAACAAGGAAAATTAAATATTTCAAGAACGGTAACAATATTAAAATAAATATTTCTTATATAATCTATAAAAAATTGAACAAAACCAGAAAAGAAATAAGATAGAATAGAGTGCCCAATTTTATCCTCAAGCAAGAGAACTACAACCCAAGACAGTGAAAGACTCTGGTACAGAGGCTATGGCACTACCTAAGACAAGAAAATAATGGTTAGATTTTGGAGTGTCCTCTTAGAAGAGCTGCTTACCATAGCTAAAGAGTGTCTTCTACCCTTACCATAGGAAAGTGGCCACTAAACATTTACTGTGCAGTAAACCCTTAAGTGATGAAGATATGATTGATAATCTCAAAGGAGAGTGTGTAAAGCATAAGCCAGACTATTCGGTGCATGTGTAGACAAATTGTAAATAAACAGTAGCCAGAGAGAAGGATCCAATGTAGTACTGTCTGGCCAGTCAAAGGACCCCATAACTGTAGAAGTAGTTATATATGCATATATATATATATATAATACATATA
>NC_090746.1:76159950-76182450 GCF_036898095.1 Palaemon carinicauda
GCAGATTCTTATGGTATTCTAAAGCATACTGTATGCACGGAGATTTTCGTGGTATTCTAAAACACACCGCAAGCAGGAGATTTTCATAGTATTCTAAAGCACACTGCAAGCAGGGAGATTCTCGGTGTATTCTAAAGCATACTTTAAACACGGAGATGCTCATGGTATTCTAAAGTACACTGCAAGTAGGAAGATTCTCATGGTATTCTAAAGCACGCTGCAAGAAGGGAGATTCTCATGGTATTCTTAAGCAGACTGCAAGCAGGGAGATTCTCATGATATTCTAAAGAGCATTGCATGTAGGGAAATTCTCATGGTATTCTAAAGAGCATTGTAAGTAGGATAATTCTCATGGTATTTTAAAGCCCACTGCAATCAGGGAGATTCTCATGGTATTCTAAAGAACACTGCAATCAGGGAGATTCTCATGTTATACTCATGCACACTAAAATTAGGGAGATGCTCGTGGTATTCTAGAGCACACTGCATGCAGGGAAATTTTCATGGTATTCTAAAGCACACTGCAAGCAAGGAGATTCACGTGGTATTCTGAAGCACACTACAAGCACGCAGATTCTCATGATATTCTAAAGCATACTGTATGCACGGAGATTCTCGTGGTATTTTAAGCACACCGCAAACAAGGGATTTTCATGGTATTCTAAAGCACACTGCAAGCAGGGAGGTTTTCATGGTATTCTCAAGCACACTGCAAGCATGGAGATTCTCATGATATGCTAAAGAATACTACAAGTAGGGACATTTTCATAGTAATCCAAGGCAAAGTGCAAGCATGAAGATTATCATGATATTCTAAAGCGCACTGCCAGCAGGGAGATTCTCATGGTATTCCAAAGCACACTGCAAGCATGGAGATTCTCATGATATTCTAAAGCGCACTGCAAGTAGGGTAATTCTCATGGTATTCTAAAGCAGACTGCAAGCAGGGAGATTCTCATGGTATTCTTAAGCAGACTGCAAGCAGGGAGATTCTCATGGTATTCTCATGCACACTACAAGTAGGGAGATTCTCATGGTATTCTAGAACACACTGCAAGCAGGGAGATTTTCATGGTGTTCAAAAGCACACTGCAAGCAGGGAGATTTACATGGTACTCTAAAGCACACTGCAAGCAGGCAGATTCTCATGGTATTCTAAGGCATAATGTAAGCACGGACATTCTTATGGTATTCTAAACTACACTGCAAGCTGGGAAAATCTCATTGTATTCTTAAGTACAATGCAAGCAAGGAATTTCTCATGGTGTTCTAAAAGCAAGCTTCAAGCAGGGAGATTCTCGTGGTATTTTAAAGCACGCCTAATGCATGGAGATTCTCATGATTTTCTAAAGCACAATGCAAGTATGAAGATTCTCATGATATTCTGAAGCACACTGCAAGCAGGGAGATTCTCATGGTATTCTAAAGCACAATGAAAGCAGGGAGATTCTCATGGTATTCTAAAGCACACTGCATGCATGGATTTTCTCATGATATGCTAAAGCACACTGCAAGCATGGAGATTCTCATGATAATCTAAAGCACACTGCAAGTAGGGAAATTCTTATGGTATTCTGAAGCCCGCTGCAATCAGAGAGATTCTCATGGTATTCTAATGCACACTACAAGTAGGGATATTCTCCTGGTATTCTAAAGCACACTGCAAGCAGGGAAATTTTCGTGGTATTCTAAAGCACACTGCAAGCAAGGAGATCCACATGGTATTCTAAAGCACACTGCAAACAGGCAGATTCTTGTGGTATTCTAAAGCATACAGTATGCACAGAGATTCTCGTGGTATTCTAAAACACACCGCAAGCAGGGGATTTTCATAGTATTCTAAAGCACACTGCAAGCAGGGAGATTCTCGGTGTATTCTAAAGCATACTTTAAACACGGAGATGCTCATGGTATTCTAAAGTACACTGCAAGTAGGAAGATTCTCATGGTATTCTAAAGCACGCAGCAAGAAGGGAGATTCTCATGGTATTCTTAAGCAGACTGCAAGCAGGGAGATTCTCATGATATTCTAAAGAGCATTGCATGTAGGGAAATTCTCATGGTATTCTAAAGAGCATTGTAAGTAGGATAATTCTCATGGTATTCTAAAGCCCACTGCAAGCAGGGTTATTCTCATGGTATTCTAAAGCGCAGTGCAAGTAGGGTAATTTCTCATGGTATTCTAAAGCAGACTGCAAGCAGGGAGATTCTCATGGTATTCTTAAGCAGACTGCAAGCAGGGAGATTCTCATGGTATTCTCATGCACACTACAAGTAGGGAGATTCACGTGGTATTCTAGAACACACTGCAAGCAGGGAGATTTTCATGGTGTTCTAAAGCACACTGCAAGCAGGGAGATTTACATGGTACTCCAAAGCACACTGCAAGCAGGCAGATTCTCATGGTATTCTAACGCATACTGTAAGTACAGACATTCTCATGGTATTCTAAACTACACTGCATGCTGGGAAAATCTCATTTTATTCTGAAATACAATGCAAGCAAGGAATTTCTCATGGTGTTCTAAAGCAAGCTTCAAGCAGGGAGATTCTCGTGGTATTTTAAAGCACGCCTAATGCATGGAGATTCTCATGATTTTCTAAAGCACAATGCAAGTATGAAGATTCTCATGATATTCTAAAGCACACAGCAAGCAGGGAGATTCTCATGGTATTCTAAAGCACAATGAAAGCAGGGAGATTCTCATGGTATTCTAAAGCACACTGCATGCATGGATTTTCTCATAATATGCTAAAGCACACTGCAAGCATGGAGATTCTCATGATATTCTAAAGCACACTGCAAGTAGGGAAATTCTTATGGTATTCTGAAGCCCGCTGCAATCAGAGAGATTTTCATGGTATTCTAATGCACACTACAAGTAGGGAGATTCTCGTGGTATTCTAAAGCACACTGTAAGCAGGGAAATTTTCATGGTATTCTAAAGCACACTGCAAGCAAGGAGATTCACATGGTATTCTAAAGCACACTGCAAACAAGCAGATTCTTATGGTATTCTAAAGCATACTGTATGCACAGAGATTCTCGTGGTATTCTAAAACACACCGCAAGCAGGGGATTCTCATAGTATTCTAAAGCACACTGCAAGCAGGGAGATTCTTGGTGTATTCTAAAGCATACTTTAAACACGGAGATGCTCATGGTATTTTAAAGTACACTGCAAGTAGGAAGATTCTCATGGTATTCTAAAGCACGCTGCAAGAATGGAGATTCTCATGGTATTCTTAAGCAGACTGCAAGCATGGGGATTCTCGTGGTATTCTAAAGCACGCTGCAAGAAGGGAGATTCTCATGGTATTCTTAAGCAGACTACAAGCAGGGGGATTCTCATGATATTCTAAAGAGCATTGCATGTAGGGAAATTCTCATGGTATTCTAAAGAGCATTGTAAGTAGGATAATTCTCATGGTATTCTAAAGCCCACTGCAATCAGGGAGATTCTCATGGTATTCTTAAGAACACTGCAATCAGGGAGATTCTCATGTTATACTCATGCACACTAAAATTAGGGAGATGCTCGTGGTTTTCTAGAGCACACTGCATGCAGGGAATTTTTCATGGTATTCGAAAGCACACTGCAAGCAAGGAGATTCACGTGGTATTCTAAAGCACACTACAAGCATGCAGATTCTCATGATATTCTAAAGCATACTGTATGCACGGAGATTCTTGTGGTATTTTAAGCACACCGCAAATAGGGAATTTTCATGGTATTCTAAAGCACACTGCAAGCAGGGAGGTTTTCATGGTATTCTCAAGCACACTGCAAGCATGGAGATTCTCATGATATGCTAGAGAATACTACAAGTAGGGACATTTTCATAGTAATCCAAGGCAAAGGGCAAGCATGAAGATTATCATGATATTGTAAAGCGCACTGCCAGCAGGGAGATTCTCATGGTATTCCAAAGCACACTGCAAGCATGGAGATTCTCATGATATTCTAAAGCGCACTGCAAGTAGGGTAATTCTCATGGTATTCTAAAGCAGACTGCAAGCAGGGAGATTCTCATGGTATTCTTAAGCAGATTGCAAGCAGGGAGATTCTCGTGGTATTCTCATGCACACTACAAGTAGGGAGATTCTCATGGTATTCTAGAACACACTGCAAGCAGGGAGATTTTCATGGTGTTCAAAAGCACACTGCAAGCATGGAGATTCTCGTGATATGCTAAAGAATACTACAAGTAGGGACATTTTCATAGTAATCCAAGGCAAAGGGCAAGCATGAAGATTATCATGATATTCTAAAGCGCACTGCCATCAGGGAGATTCTCATGGTATTCCAAAGCACACTGCAAGCATGGAGATTCTCATGATATTCTAAAGCGCACTGCAAGTAGGGTAATTCTCATGGTATTCTAAAGCAGACTGCAAGCAGGGAGATTCTCATGGTATTCTTAAGCAGACTGCAAGCAGGGAGATTCTCATGGTATTCTCATGCACACTACAAGTAGGGAGATTTTCATGGTATTCTAGAACACACTGCAAGCAGGGAGATTTTCATGGTGTTCAAAAGCACACTGCAAGCAGGGAGATTTACATGGTACTCTAAAGCACACTGCAAGCAGGCAGATTCTCATGGTATTTCAACGCATACTGTAAGCATGGACATTCTCATGGTATTCTAAACTACACTGCAAGCTGGGAAAATCTCATTGTATTCTGAAGTACAATGTAAGCAAGGAATTTCTCATGGTGTTCTAAAGCAAGCTTCAAACAGGGAGATTCTCGTGGTATTTTAAAGCACGCCTAATGCATGGAGATTCTCATGATTTTCTAAAGCACAATGCAAGTATGAAGATTCTCATGATATTCTAAAGCACACAGCAAGCAGGGAGATTCTCATGGTATTCTAAAGCACACAGCAAGCAAGGAGATTTTCATAGAAATATAAAGCACACTGCAAGCAGGGAGATTCTCATGGTATTCTAAAGCACACAGCAAGCAGGGAGATTCTCATAGTAATATAAAGCACACTGCAAGCAGGGAGATTCTCATGGTATTCTAAAGCACACAGCAAGCAGGGAGATTCTCATAGTAATATAAAGCACACTGCAAGCAGGGAGATTCTCATGGTATTCTAAAGCGCATATCAAGCACGGAGATTGTCATGGTATTTACACAGCACACTGCAAGCAGGGAGATTCTCCTCATACTGGTACATAATAGCACCGATTACGTGTAGGCTCCACCTTGAATGGGTGCCAATCGTAAAAAATGTTTCCCAAAAATACACTAATCAAGACACGCTAATGAAATTTTCAGGCATTATTAGCACTATAATAAGGCATATCCTCTGTAAGTTTTATCATCCTAAAGGGAAAATAAAGGATTTTATGAATAAAAATGTGAAAATCGGAGCTAGCGACTCAATGTTATTTGGTGACCAGTGAGAAACTACAGTCTTGAATTGAAATTTCGTCCCATAGGCATGTTTGTTTATCCACCTGGAACAAGCACACAAAGTTTTATCAAAATCGAACAGTAAATAAGCACACAGCAAGAAAAAACGAGTAATAACTTTAGTGAAAGCCAAGCCGATGATGGTGGGAAACCTAGAAATAAATATTCACCAAAAATTAAAATCCTGATTTAGGGAAAAAAACCTTCTGTGTTTTTGTAGGTATTATGTCACTTGATAGCCTAAAATATCTAAATATTATATTACTTAAGGCATAAGAGCAGGACAAGCAAAGAAATACACCCCTCGCCCGAAAAAGAAATAACGAGAAATTACGATTTTTGTCTGATGACAGAAATATTGGATATAAAATCATAGTCACCCCTGAGAATATTTTCTTTGATGTCACTGATTTTAGAAAACGACTTTGAATAGTTTTTAAGGGGTAATCTATAAAAATTAGACAATTACTAATGATATTTCTTATTTTTACTATTAACATAAGGGGGGCGTTGATGACCATGGGTGGCATTATAGAGGCTGGAGATGAATTCTACACATATCACGGCCTTCTGATAGGCAAATGGAAGACTTTTAGCAAAGAAAAAAAATGGCAAAAATCACCCTTGTAAGGTGAAGACTACCCTTAAGAGCACCGTAATCCCTCAAGGCAGGTCATTTTCTTACTGCTTTTTCACCGGAAACATTTGGAATATTATATATCTATGTAATGTTTATTAGTCTAGTTTATATTAAATTGCAATTAATTTATTGCTCCAGTTTTCAGAATTGTGCATCTTTCTGCATTACTCAATTTATCTGTGGTAGTTATAATAATTTTCATAACTTTCTTAAAGGTTCCTCTTATTCAGTAGTTTTTCATATTGTATCCTTAGGAAATTTTCTTAATTCTAAATTTAAATTTTCAATCACAATTACACAGAAGCCTACCGGATCCTATTCATTTTGGGGGCTGAGCTTCCATGCCCGAAAATAAATTTTGCCTGCATATCGAAGTAATTATATAAGAACACACGCAAATATACACACACACACACACACATATATATATATATATATATAATGTATATATATACACACATATATATATATATATACACACACACACATATATATATATATATATATTCACATAGATATATACACACACACACATATATATATATATATATATATAAATATATATATATATATATATATAAATATATATATATATATATATATATATTCTTACTAAGCTGGTCTAGCATAAGAATAAATATTTTATTCATTTTTTAATTTGTGTATTTAAGAGATGTATAGCCAGCTCGTAAGGTGAGTTCTACTCATGTAGATTGAAGTAATGTATGTAAATTACATAAGACTTTCGTCATTCATTCAATTGTATTTTAAATTCAGTTTCAGTATATTGTGAACTTACATTATTTTTAAGAATTGACTTTTTATTCCATATAGTTTTGTTACAAATTCTTATGTAATGTTTAATTATGCTCTATGACACACATGAGATATGAGCACGAGGGATTACGTCATTTCATAATTCCAGGTGGTTAGAAAGTGCATGAAAATTCTGGAATTTGATTTACTCTTTTTTTCATTTTCACAAAAGGTAGGTGGGCGGAGTTAAATTAAAAAGGGTTGCCTCGCAAGCAAGGCTAGTACCTCTTCTTCAAATTACTACTCTGGCAGCCTCATGCCGATAGAGCCATGGCCCCCACGCTACGAGAATTATTCATTAGGATTTTCTAGACAAATAGAGTCAACATATATATATATATATATATATGACCTACCAATGAGTTGGTAGCAGATGAGACCCAGCCTATCTCTTTGAAGGATCCTACGTCCGCCGGCCCTCTCTCATCTCAAGTGTGTCCTCTCACGCGTAAAAAGTGATTTCTATCCAACTTATATCGTGTATAGTGTTGTTCAAAGTTGGTGGAATTTTTGGATGTAGTGTGTTAATGTAAGTACATTTTAACCCTGGAACGGTACGGTGGGTCGTCCGCGACCCCGAGCGTCAAAAAAAAAGAGGTTTTTCTCACGTGACTCACCCCCGTGACTGAATTTGTGGGTGATCGACCTGCAGTAGGTGTCTCGCCTACACGCTCTAGTAGTGTCCAGATGTGCATTGCTGTAGCTGTATTCCTTCCCCGATTTCTGATACGCGTTGGGGTCGAGCGCGACCGAGTTTACCCTTCTAAGGTAATTTGCATGATTATCAAAGTTATTACGTATTATGAAATTGTCGTAGAATGGTGCAACTTGGATAGGTTATCAGTTGTGGAAAGTCTTGGTGGATTGTTTGGCTACCATGTGCATGATTTTTTTTTTTAGTTAAAATGTCGTTCATCACCACGAGGACCATTTTACCGCGAGTGCCCCTTTTTAATTTTTTTTCATTTTTTTGCCAAGTCATTTTTCCGTAAGATATTGTCAAATAGTGTCGTAAAACTTTTGCTTTTTTAGTGTTGGAAAGTGTGTCTAGATGATCTGGCTACCCATGCGTGACTTTGTTTTTGTCAGATACGACGTAGTTATTGGTATATTGGGTATTTAACTGCAGTTGCAAATTTTTGTTTTTTTTCAATATTTGTAAAAATTTACTACGTAGTAAGGAATTGCCGTATATTATTGATTTTTTTTCATGTTTATGTGTTAGAAAGTGTGCCTTGATGGTTGGGCTAACACGTGCATGTCTTTTTTTTTTTATCTGAGATGCCGTATATTAGAATGTTGGGCATTTTACCGTGAGTGCCCCCTTTTCATTTTTTTTTTCATTTTTTTGCCAAGTCATTTTTCCGTAAGATATTGCCAAATAGTGTCGTAAAACTTTTGCTTTTTTAGTGTTGGAAAGTGTGTCTAGATGATCTGGCTACCCATGCGTGACTTTGTTTTTGTCAGATACGACGTAGTTATTGGTATATTGGGTATTTAACTGCGGTTGCCAATTTCTGTTTTTTTTCAATATTTGTAAAAATTTACTACGTAGTAAGGAATTGCCGTATATTATTGATTTTTTTTTTCATGTTTATGTGTTAGAAAGTGTGCCTTGATGGTTGGGCTAACACGTGCATGTCTTTTTTTTTTTATCTGAGATGCCGTATATTAGAATGTTGGGCATTTTTCCACGAGTGGCCCTTTTTATTTGTTTTGCATTTTTTTGCTTAGTCATGTTACCGTAAGGAATTGGCAAGTAGTGTCGCAAAACTTATATTTTTATAGTGTTGGAAAGTGTTTCTAGATAATCTGGCTACCCATGCCTATTTTCTTTTAGCCAGATATAGCGTATATATAGGTATGTGTTCGATTTTCCTGTGATTGCCCTTTTTTCGTTTTTTCCCATTTCTTTCAAAATTACTACGTACTAAGGAACTATCACAGAGTAATGATTCATCTATATGTTTATTTGTCGGAAAATGTGCCTTGATGGTTTGCCTAGCACGTGGCTGAAATTTTTTTTCCTGAAATGCTTATAATAAAATGTTGGCCATTTTTCCGCGAGTGCCCCTTTTTATTTGTTTTTCATTTTTTTACTTAGTCATGTTACCGTAAGGAATTGGCAAGAAGTGTCGCAAAACTTATATTTTTATAGTGTTGGAAAGTGTTACTAGATGATCTGGCTACCCATGCCTATCTTTTTTTTTTAGCCAGATATGGCGTATATATAGGTATGTGTTCGATTTTCCTGTGATTGCCATTTTTTCGTTTTTTCCCATTTCTTTCAAAATTACTACATACTAAGGAACTATCACAGAGTAATGATTCATTTAGATGTTTATTTGTCGGAAAATTTGCCTTGATGGTTTGCCTAGCACGTGGCTGAATTTTTTTTTTTTCTGAAATGCCGTATATTAGAATGGCCATTTTTCCGCGAGTGCCCCTTTTTATTTGTTTTGCATTTTTTTTGCTTAGTCATGTTACCGTAAGGAATTGGCAAGTAGTGTCGCAAAACTTATAATTTTATAGTGTTGGAAAGTGTTTCTAGATGATCTGGCTACCCATGCCTATCTTTTTTTTTAGCCAGATATGGCGTATATATAGGTATGTGTTCGATTTTCCTGTGATTGCCATTTGTTCGTTTTTTCCCATTTCTTTCAAAATTACTACGTACTAAGGAACTATCACAGAGTAATGATTCATTTAGATGTTTATTTGTCGGAAAATGTGCCTTGATGGTTTGCCTAGCACGTGGCTGAATTTTTTTTTTCTGAAATGCCGTATATTAGAATGTTAGCCATTTTTCCGCTAGTGCCCCTTTTTATTTGTTTTGCATTTTTTGCTTAGTCATGTTACCGTAAGGAATTGGCAAGTAGTGTTGCAAAACTTATATTTTTATAGTGTTGGAAAGTGTTTCTAGATGATCTGGCTACCCATGCCTATCTTTATTTTTAGCCAGATATGGCGTATATATAGGTATGTGTTCGATTTTCCTGCGATTGCCACTTTTTTGTTTTTTCCCATTTCTTTCAAAATTACTACGTACTAAGGAACTATCACAGAGTAATGATTCCTCTAGATGTTTATTTGTCGGAAAATTTTGTTTACTTCTTTTTTGATTGAATATCATCAAATTTTTTTAGCTAAAATATTATATTGTTTTACATTTTTTTTTTTCGATTTTATTTCCCTTCAAAAAATTTTTTTGGGGTCAGAATTTTAGTTTTATAGTCGTAAAATAATCGACAATTATCCAGCAACCCACTATACAATTTTTATGCATATCCAAGAATAATTAGATTAGTAAATAACACCTTGGAATTGACATACCCTTCCTACATTTCAAGTGGCAGATTAGGGAGTCTGAGTCAGTGTGGTTGGCGGCCATTTTGTGGACATATCCGAAGCGTAAGTTGCCCTATCTATATATATTCTTGTTCCCTATAGAATTTGTGATATTTTGGTATATTTTTACCTGCATAAATATCATATTATATATTAAATCTATGCATTTTTTTACGAAATATCTAAGTAGGCCTACTCAAAAAATTACCTTTAGATATGGCCCCTGATATAAATGTAATTTACAAAATAATGAAGCTTTTTTTACATATTTCTATTTTAGGATAACATATGTTTATTCCCTAAAAAAATTAGCCACTTCCTATTTCATTTGGGTACCCCAAAAAATTCATGAAATTTGGACAACATTTTTTGGCCAAAAAAAGTTACCCTATTTTTCTCATTTCAGATCTTCATCTCCATGGGTCTAACTTCATCCAAAATACATCAAGATGTGTCCTAAACATTCAAGAATCAATTCCTAAAAGGATTTGTGTATATATGTATAAACTTTTTTTTATGAATTTTTATATAAGGTCTTTTTTTTCTACTTAATTTTTTAAAATATTTATAATAAATAGTTTTTCTTCAGATGATTAGTATTTATCTTTACAGTTGTTTCAAGCATTCATTGAAGTTTTTTTGGCAAAAGAAAAAAGGAGGTTACTGCAAAAACTGATTTTTCAAGAATTTTTTTTGGCGTCGGGGTCGCGAGCGTCCGAGTATACCCTTAAAGGGGTGTCCGAGGAGCGTACCTATCCAGGGTTAACATAAATTGTTGTAACTCTCCCTATGAGATTAAGGTTAAACAGTTAAGTGGCTTGAAATTTTTACTTAACCGCTCTGTAACCTTGTGTGAGCCAAAAGACGTAAATGTAACAGTTGCATATATGTAAATTTCATTATAGTATGTTCATTAGAGTTTTAAAGTGTTGTCTCTTTTCATTAATTATCATAATTATATATTTATATAAATCAGTATCCAGTGAAACAGGTGTCTTTCTTTTTTCTTAGTCTAAAGTTTAGTTCAGATTTAATTATTCGAGTGATTTATTTAGTGGTGTTAATTCTTATGAATTGCTATTAACATTTTACAGAACATATTTATTTTTGTAAAGTTTGTATTATTTCAATCACCAATATTTATTCTCAGTGTTTTGTCCGTATTCCCTGACTGATAATCGAAGTAAGAGGTTGGTTTTTTAATAGTTACACATAAGTAATCTCAAACTTTTTTTTTATTTTGAGTGTAACGTAAGAGACTTTTTGATATTGCCATATGTGAGTTACGTAATATTCTCAGAGCTCGGGTATTTTTAAAGTATAACAGATTTATATAAAAATAAACAGCTGAGTCTGGAGCTCGAAAATTTATGCAATTCGATATCTGTAAAATATATATATATATATATATATATATATATATGAAAGTTTGTTTTCACCCTTTTTTTTAATTCAGTGAGTGAATAAAGCTAAATCAATGAAATAATTATATTGTTTATTACAAAAGAACGCCGATATGACTTTTCCATCGTATTTGAAATAATTTGTTTATACTAACTTAGAGACTTTAAGAGACGAAGAACAGACAATTAATGAAGAATGGTGGGATATTAAGAATATATATCAGTCCGTTGGTAGTGAAATCTTGGGACATACAGTTACAAGGAGAAAGACATGGATATCGAATGATACTTGGGATACTATAAAAAGGAGACAAAGACAGAAATTGACTGTTGAAAGTTTTCAAGGAAGTAATGAAACTTTCAAGGTAGAGTATGCTAAATATTCCAATATTGACAACGAAGTCAAAAGAAAAGCCAGGAATGAGTGGGGAGAGTATTTAGACAGTAAAGCAGATAAGGCCGACAAAGCTATGAATTCAGGAAGTGGCTATGGTGTGAGAATTGCTCATAGAATTATTAATGAAATCTCGACTGGGGCAAAGAAGAAGAAGCATATACCCATCAAAAAGAGAGATGGCTCTGTTATACCAACAGAAGATGAAGAAAGATAACGTTAGATGAAACACTTTGGCGAGGTTTTGAATAGGACATATGAAGGGAATAATTTGATTGACATACCTGAAGCTGATGAAGACCTTGATGTGCCCATGAATGAATTCAGTGTGTTTGAAGTCGAACCTATCTTAAAAAAAAAATAAAATAATGGAAAGCCCCTAGATACGATGGAATAACTGCCAAGATGATACTGGCCGACAATGAAGTGGCTTCCAGACTACTTACAAGATTATTTTGTAGAATGCGCCATGAAGAGGCAAAACCTGATGAATGGAAGTTAGGAGTGTTGGTGAAAATAGCTAAACAGGGAGACCGGACTGATTGCAATAATTACAGAGGCATAACACTTACGTCAGTTATTATGAAAATATATAGTATGCTTATTCTTAAGAGACTGGAGAGAAAGATTGACGAAAAGCCGAGACATGAACAAGCAGGATTTAGAAAAGGTAGAAGTTGCACTGACAAAGTTTTCATTTTGAGACATGTTGTATAGCAATGTGTAGAATATATAAATTCCCTTTTGATGGTATTTGTGGACTATGAAAAAGCCTTTGAAAGTGTGCACTGGCCAATTTTATGGAGAATCATGCGTTATTATGGAATTCCTCTTAAATATGTAAATTTTATTAAGTCTGTTTATGAGCAGAGCAAGTGCAAAGCTAAAGTTAATGGAGTCTCATCAAGTGAGTTTCCAGTGAACAGCGGAGTACTCCAAGGGAATATGTTATCACCTATGTTGTATATCCTCCTCTTGGACTTTGTAATGTGTAGAACAGTCAGAGATGGTGGAGAAGGATTGGACTGGATTGGTGATAGGAATTTAGCAAACCTAGAGTATGCGGGTGATGCTGTCCTTAGCAGAACACCACAAGATTTTCTATGCTTGCTTACCAGAATGCATGATATATCGCACGAGGTGGGGCTGAAGATAAAAAGAAGAAAGACAGAGATGATGAGAGCGGAGTATGCAATGGAAGATGAAATATCACTGGAAGGAGAAAAGATTAATGAGGTAGAATCATTCAAGTATTTAGGAACAATGATCTCCAATACAGGGTCTTTAGAATTAGAGTTTAGTGAAAGTTTGAAAAAAGCAAACCAGACAATGGCTAGGTTAAGTAAAATTTGGAAATCAAATCGCCTAAAATTTCTTATAAAAATCAGACTATATATCAGTTTAGTGAGATCGGTACTACTCTATGGATATGAGGCATGGCTTGACAATGAAACAAACTATAATAGATTTAGTAGGCTTGAGAATAAAGCCCTCAGAAGGGCATTAGGAGGTAAATGACAGGAAAGGATTAGAAATGAAACTATAAGAAAGATTACTCGAGTACCATATGTGGATGGGCTCATGATGAGGGGTAGATGAAGATGGTTTAGGCATGCTCTTTGCACTCCCCAAGAGAGATTAGTTCACCAAACGTTTAACTGGGCTTCACAAGGCACAAGAAGAATTGGAAGAACCAGCCCTACATGGCTGAGGACTATAAAGTGCGAAGTGGGAGATGATGAATGGAGAAGTATTGAATTAAAAGCTCCAGACAGAGACGGTTGGCAAAGTATAACCGAGGCCCTTTGCGTCAATATGCGTAGGAGGAGATGATGATGAATTAAGAATAATAATAGTGCCCTTAATATCCTAAAGGGTGATGGGGAACCTTTACAATGTATATATATATATATATATATATAGAGAGAGAGAGAGAGAGAGAGAGAGAGAGAGAGAGAGAGAGAGAGAATAGCTTGCAGTAGGAAAATGGCTTTGAATAATTTTCTGGCGTTTCATTCATCGAAAAAAGAATTTACGTACAGAGAAGTATAGCGAGGTGTAACGATTTTATATCTTATTTCCTATGACTCACCTTCTTAGGTCGCATTTCCTTACAGGATATCAGTTCACTTGTTTTGATAGAAGCACTACACATTAGAACATACATATCCTTTAAACACTGTCTGATGTTATGTTTCAACGTCCAAACAGATTCTTGTACTGATAAGACGTGGTTCCATATTTATTGATATGACGTAGTTTTTGAACAACGAATTCGTTTTGTATCGATCTATTTCTTTTCTATTCGTTTACGTAGTTGATAGTCGATATGTCAGATTTAATCTGAAGAAATACAGCTTATATTTACATAAAAGTACATTAACATATAATTAGAGATTCATCTTATAGAAATGGTTTTAGTATCACATTAGTGATAAGCTTTGCTGATTTTTTTTAAGCTCAGAAAACGCTTTTTCCATATGGAAATGAAATTGTAGTTCTAAAAGGATAGTATCAGAATGAGATTAGTTCAAGTCCTTTTACGGGATTTTATTTAGAATATATACAAACCCTAATTCGAATTTGACACTTTTCAATTTAGTCTGACCAACTCAATGACCGTTCACCCCAGGCATTTCAAATATTATGGTTTATATTGAAACACACAGATATTAGGTCTCTGAATAGGGAAACATCTTACTTGTTACATTCAATCAATAACTGAGAGAGAGAGAGAGAGAGAGAGAGAGAGAGAGAGAGATGCTGATAAATTTGTGCACTATAGTATGATGGCACACAGGTTCCTTCTCTATAGCACAATGTGTATCCTTGCACTAACAATATATTTCAAATCTGTCATTTTTTCGACTACAAAAGAAAAAAAAAACACCTTTTTTCACTTATACCCAGACTTTCTTTTAACCTTACAGCAAAATCAAGAGGATTATCAAAAGCCAAGCATGAACATGCAGCCAATATTATTAAGATAGAATTACAGCAAACAAAATATAAAACCTTTCGTGAGGGCGTTTCCATTATGCTACCCGAGAGAGGTTAAATTAAATGGATGGAAATCAGCGGAAGAACCTCTAACCCTTAAGTAAAATCTTCATGAATAAATAAAACATGTGTAATGTTGTCAATCACTCGCAGCTAATAGAAGTGACTTTCCGGAATTTGAATTCTGAGAAACGCATTCGTTCGTATCAAAACGTGTTCTGCCAACACATCGTAACTCGGTGTACGTCATGGTAACATGTTTCGTAGGCATAATTGATATACGAATGAATGAATGGTGCAATACAGAACTCCGAAAGCTGTATGGCATCCTTTTAAGTCATTCCCCTCAGGGAAATATTTAGGAAATACATTGAACGAATTAGATATTTATTAGCATATTCATTTCAAACATAATTGAATTCATTGGAAGTTTTGAATTCTCGGACTAAAATAATCTGAATAATCGGACTTTTATCAATAAATTTACAGTTTTCATTTTCCATACTATCTCAATAGGATATCACATTCCATCATTCTCAGATAAACATTCTCTGTCTCTCTCTCTCTCTCTCTCTCTCTCTCTCTCTCTCTCTCTCGTAAACACACATATGCGCCAAATAATTTCAGTCTTTATTTATCCTCTACAGAAAGTTGTGCGATGCTCAGAAATACTTCACTTTCACAATGTCAACTTATGTAATGAGACAATTACCCGCTTTACATTATAATAGAATAATAGAAAAAGGGTAAAACTAAAAGTTGCAAGAATAACACAACACTTCTGCCCAGACAGGGGATGAAACGTTATACCTCCACCTGAAGGTGATGTCATGTTGCACCATGAAACATTTGGTGTATTATAATGGTAAACAAGACTTAGATTGGAGTTTTTATAAGAAATAATATAAACCCATCATCACTGACTTGCATATAAAAAAATTCAAAATTCGTATAAATTCTTCTCATGGGGAATTATCTGATTTATTTAACGACAGGTTTTTTTTTATTACATATTTGTATAGCGGAAGGAACATAACTTTTTTTAAAGCCAGTCTCTTTTGGCATAGATTCTATGCGAAAACTAAATATCTTATGTTGCTTCGGAGAAATTATAAATGAGAAAGAGAATATAAGCTTTTTTTCTGTATAAGAAACAGGAGAGATTAAGAGAATGCAAAATCTTATCCTGATTTTTTTAAGCTATTCAGTGACAGCTGGAATTTATGTTCAAGCATGATAAGCATTATTTTCATGGTTTACTTATGAATGACAACTGAATACCATAATGATATAGAAAATATGTATTCAACCATGAGTGAAATTTCCCTGCTCGTTTATTTACGAGTGTCACCAAAAATTGTTATCAATAAAGCTGAAACACACAAAACACACACACACACACATATATATATATATATATATATACATATATATATATATATATATATATATATATAAACTAAAGCATGACTGAATATTCTTTGCTCATTTGTTTGCAGATGCCACTTTAATACATTATAAATAAAGATAAAACATCTCGGTATAACCAAATTTGCTCATTGACAGGAAACTAGATAATGTCCCGATTATACCAGCATTTGTCTCAATGAATGACAAGTCATTTAGAGCGAGATCAGTTTTGTTGTTTTAATTGAAACACTTTTAAGTGTATCACTTATTTTTAATATAATGATGTTCATGTACAAAAAATATATCTAGCAGAAGCCACCAAATGATAGCGGGAACGTTCGTGTCGGGAAACGATTTGAGAATATTCAAATACGTTTTAATCTGGTAAACACTGATGCCTGAGTAACGGAAAACGGATATTCGTCGCTGTAACGTTTCCTTGTACTTTACCCTTCGGTCATCTGGGGAGATAGTAAAACGTTTTTGTCATAAATTCTTCCATATTAATCTTTCATGTCACATATTTAACCGCTACATCATTATGTGGTATAATATATATATAATATATGATTCGTAAGTAACGGTGGTCAATTGCTTTATATTCATGTGTCATTATAGGATATTAAAATTCATTTCTACATTTTGCATTTTGCAGTAACAATGTGAAGATGTATAAATCTAATTCTGTTTATTATATTTATATATATATACATATATATATATATATATATATATTGTATATGTATATATATATATATATATATATATATTGTATATGTATATATATATATATATATATTTCATATATATATATATATATATATATTGTATATGTGTATATATATATATATATATATAGTACATATTCAATCCCTTCCCATCGATCGCTTAATCTAAGATTCGGAAGACATTTATTAAAGTTTGTCATGATTTTGGTTTTTGCAACAATTCTATGGTAAATATAATATAATTATTATTTTTTTAGAGAGAGAGAGAGAGAGAGAGAGAGAGAGAGAGAGAGAATAAACACACAGCGACTTGCATTGCATCATGGCATTGGCGCGAATAGAAACACCTGACCAACTTGTTTTAGGACCCCCAAGGTACAAACATTGCTTGCGCTTCAATTTTCTTTGTAGACACATGTCGTAGTTTCTCTCGGGAATCCCAACTTGAAATGTTTGGGTCAATAATAGTAATGATACGTTACTTGGTAGATGATATCCTAGATTATTTTTGTACTTCCCTGTTGGAGCCCTTGGGCTTATAGCATCTTGCTTTTCCAACTAGGGCTGTAGCTTGGCTAATAATAATAATAATAATAATAATAATAATAATAATAATAATAATAATAATAATAAGCTATTTTATTTGTTACGCAAGTATTATTTATTACAACTGGGCCATCTTTGCAGTTTCTGGGGGCCTTTATCATAATATAAACATTGTCTGCAATTTCTTACGCACTACTTCCATTTAAAGCAGGTCATCCTTTCTCGGCTTACATTGAGACAGAAACTAAATATCCTCTAGTTGAAGAAAAAATCTTATTTTTCAGTATCACAGTTTTATAAAATGCATCCATATGTTAATTTTCAAATCTAAGCAAGTCGGTGCACCATTTGCTCGTGTGTTTGTGTGTTTGTGTGTGTTAGTGTGTGCGTGATAGAGAGAGAGAGAGAGAGAGAGAGAGAGAGAGGAGAGAGAGAGAGAGAATTACGATGAGTAATTTATATAGATTAGAAAAAAATGAAGTTAATGAAAATGATTTATTTTGATATTACATTTTCATGTATGTACAGTATGTTATACTCAAGCTTATCTCAAATACTGGTATACACACATGGGTGTGTTTGTGCATGCTTGTGCATGTGTATCTGAATATGGTGGATATTCGGGGATGACAAAGTACTAATTTTGTTAGTGAACGGAAGCTGCCGAAATTCAAGATTGTACAAACTGATTTCATGTGTATTTAATGAGACAGAGAAAATAATTTTATGATTTTTTCTGTCTTTGATTTAAAAAATAAAATATTTTACGATTGCAAAAGATATTTGATCTTTAGAAGAAAAATTCCAAATAAATATGAGGAGAAAGAAACGCTCTGTCAATCATAAGTGCCTGATAAAATGAGTGCTCTGTGGTTCAGGAAATTCCTGCTTAAAAATGTTGTCCATCTTACACCTGAGTCAACGGAGAGAGAGAGGAGAGAGAGAGAGAGAGAGAGAGAGAGAGAGAGAGCATACTTCTTAACTTAACGAAATGATACTTTTGAGAAACGAGAAATGTCAAGCAGTGACCTCCAAGAACTTTCTCCGTCTAGAAAGTTATAGAGAAAAACGACGGAAAGACAAAATGAGGATTGAAGGATGCAAATGTTTATGGTTACACGGATTAGAAATAACACTCCGAGCTATATACGCTTACCTAACCTGTTTATTATCATTTCATTCGTTGTCTGCACGTGACTTTACGCCTGAGTCAACGGAGAGAGAGAGAGAGAGAGAGAGAGAGAGGAGAGAGAGAGAGAGAGAGAGAGAGAACATACTTTCTTATAATTTCAATATTAGTCCAAATAGGCTAAACTAGGTCTGCTAAAGACTCTTTTTATGATGCTGTCAGATTATTAGTCAAAGTGTTAGAATTGACACAAGTGACTGGTACTCTATGCTTGCTAGGTAGGATATTTAGAAGCCTTTCTGATTAAGTATAAGATTAGCAAGACAGTAAAACTGTCGAATTATAGGAAGGGCGTTGCACTGAGAGTAAGTAATTTTGCCCCCCTTTTTTTTAACTTTGAAAAAATAAAGGAAAAAGCTCTTTACTGTCGATGAAATATAACTGGATGGCTGAATTCATAATACTCAGGCACACTATTGTATCTTTTTTCTCATTTTTTTTCCCACTGGCTATTTTTCCGTGTTGGATCCCTTGGGCTTATAGCATCTTGCTTTTAAAAACGGGTGTTGTTGCTTAGCTAGTAATAATAAGTTGAATTCCATTTCTTTTTACCTTTAAGCCCAAACGACACGTGGATCTACCATACTCTTAACCAAGTCCTCTAAATACTGTATACTCGATGAGGTCAACTCATCAGCGAGCGGAAATTCGTTCTTTCTGCGCATGACGTCACGTTACGAGCAGTGTTCCCTGACAGCACTGACACTGACAGGTATATGAAGTAACACGATGTAAGAATACCTTTCCAAAAATACTTCTTAAGGTATAAATATTTTTATTTTGTTGTACTTGAGAACAGATTTTCCTTACGGCAGACCATACATCAAAGTTTCATAAGCACGCAATTTTTGGAGACGGTGGCCGAGCTTTGACCTTAGAGGTAGCCTTACTTGATCTGTCACGTTTATTAACTTCCAGCAGCCATGCCTCCCGTTCGTGCTGTGTTTGGATACCATAGTCATAGCAAAAAGAAGAAATGGCGCATGCCTGCAAACGTGCATACGATTTTAACTGGAAGTATGCTCTAATGTGTTCAGTCCATTTTAAAGCAGAAGACTATGCTGATGACTATGAAAATTTAATTTTCAAACAAAGATAATAGCCGATCTTTCGTTATAGCGTGAATAAAAGTCATTGGGACTAGATTATTGATGTATTCCTTATTGATTATTGATTTGTGTATTATTATTATTATTATTATTATTATTATTATTATTATTATTATTATTATTATTATTGTTATTATTATTATTATTATCCTAGCAATAATCCTAATTGTAAATGCAAAATGTTAAAAATCAAAGTAAGCCTCCAACAGTGAAAGAAACCCAGTGAAATTCTTCATTTCACATAACATTTCCTGGGCTGTCCTTTTGATTGTTTGCTTTACGGCTCGTGCATATCTATCCTCTTCCTTTTCAGATACACTGCTCCCTGAAAAGACATTGTTGCACTTCAGATTTTATGAAATCAAAACAACAATTCTTATACTTAAAGAAAGAATAGTTTTTGTCTATTTAATGGCTACTTAATGGGGCACTAAATCGAAAAAAAAACCTGAAAAGCATTTTATTATGAAACTCATTATTTCCAATCTTTTAAAATTCAAAAATAGTATTTAAGCGCTTATAATAGCTTGTAGAGGTATTTAAAGAGACAGAGTTGTAACCCTTTAAAGAGTCGGCGTGACTCTTTCGAATGTTTGCACCTCGGTAATAAAGATTGTATTTGTTGTTTTTTTCTGCAATTTCTGATTTTCCTCATTATTTCTTATATATCTGGTGGTTTCTTAATTTTTTTTTCTCTTAGTAGGAGCAACAATTGACCAAAGTCACCCATACAATAACCAATTACAGCCTTGGAAATTACTGTAGTAGCGTCTCGATTCCCGTCAAAAAAAGGTTGCTGCAGTTTTGCTCCTGAAGCGATCTGTTATTTTCACTTTTTTTGGCCATTTTTTGTGTTTCTTTTTAGAATATACTAAGCAGTGATAAACTTTAACCATGGAATCCGGCAAGTTTAAAACAGCCATAGGGAAGTTCTGCAAGGAAGCAAGAAAAATTACGCAAAAACGTGATGAAAATAATTTGTGATGCTATAAGAAAAGAAAGCAATAAAGAAGAGGCAAAAACAAGAAAAATAAGGAAATTTCAAGGAGAACGTCTATTGCTGAACTGGGAGAGACTTACGGTCCCGGAATGGCACCACTTCCATAGTGCCATTTGTTTTTTGGTGCGGAGTACGCACCAATAAGGTAATTTGCCGCCAAAGGGGCAAAAATTAAATCAAAACGAAAATTACAGTGGTGCCTAGAAGTAACCTCATGGTAAACTGGAGCCCAGGATTAAATACTATATTTTTTTTTGAAAATGACTGAAATAAATAAGTATGTTACAAGTATTTCCAAACTTTAAACGTCTGTAGTCAAAAACTAGTTTTGGTTCATCATAAAAACCAGATATTTCTCACATATTTACTTCAAACATCTCATGGATGTTGATAATAATCTTAATTAAAAAAATAAAAATCATAGATTCCTATGACATCATTCCGGGACAGGCCATCTTGTGATCATAATATTCCATTAATTTTTGGGAAATAACTCCTCAGAAAAATTGTACTGATATTTTTATCATGTTCAAGTACATCCATGAAAAATTTCGTGTCTCAAGCACAAATAATAAAGCCAGTAGGATATCTTTAGAGCTTATTTTTATATACATATATGACGTCACAGCGCTGTTATTTCATTATATCACACTGACACAATATTTGGAATCATATTTAACATAACCCACGAAGGTTTCAAAGTATCAAATCCTTTTTATACAGACTTTTTTTTTTTCTACTGGTGGTTTGGCGCCCACTTACAGACAACGGCAGAGAACATTAATTCTATAGTCTAATGTAATTTACTTTTCGTAATCTAGGTGTCCCTGACTGTAAAATACTTTAGGAAAATAATCGAAGGGAAGAAGTATCATGGAGGTTTATGGCAAACTACTCAGCTTGTAACTTGCCATTAGGTAAAAAAAAAAAAGGGTTGGTACAGACTCTTCCTTCAATGCACGTTGATTTTTGGATTTTTCAATTCCCAGGAGTCGGTACTTCATGTCATCAGCATAGTCCTCTGCTTTAAAATGAACTGAACAAATTAGAGCATGCTTCCAGCTAACATCGTCTGCACGTTTGCAATGAGGCACCTTTTCTTCTTTTGGGAAACTAAAATATCGAATACCCATATTAATGGTCTTTTTCTATTATTATGGCATCCAAATACAACACAAACGGAAGGCATGGCTGCTGGAAGTTAATAAACGTAACAGAGATCAAGTAATACTATACTGTATACTTCCAGTCAGGTTAAGCCTCCTCCAGCGATTCCGAAAATTAACGTCACCAATGAGTATACTCACTGATGAATATATTTTAAGGACCTTGATCTTAACCATGAAATGGTCATGATTCATTTCTTTATTTGAAGACTTAAAGATAATGAATACTTCTATTGAAACAAGTGACATATGTTTCGAATATTTTCCGACAAAATCCTTGTAAGAATTAAGAAGCATTTAATATTCAATAAAAGGAAACTAAA
>NC_090746.1:76189950-76192450 GCF_036898095.1 Palaemon carinicauda
CCCGACTTGAAATAATCATATGTAGGAAGGTGATAGGCATTCTCTGTCGGCTACTACGTGGTAGGGATTTGTCTGCTACGATGTTAATGTACTTATTTCTCTTGAAGTCATTATAGGATTACCTTTTCCATTTATGCCCATTAATTAACCTAGAGTCCAAGTGTCTCCTGGGAGGAATACACTAAATGGATATTTAGACCTTTCTGGAGATTATCTCATGCTTAAGCACTAATGCACATTTAATTAGGCGTATATACTTGTTTTAGCGTTAATTTATAGAAATTTGAAACGATTGTGTTTATATAGGCAGAAAGAAAATGTGAGAGGGATATACATATGTTAATAGAATTATCAGTAGCTACTTAATTTATCCTCTATCCATATTTTACACCTTGGTTTTTTTATATGAAGAGAATTCATAAAACTTAATCAGAATATTATTTTTCCCCCTTTTGTTTCAGCATCTGTTTATTATCAGAATACAAGATACTATTGCACGAATAAGGCAGAAGACTGTGTGGTTTTAAAGAGAAAATATATTAGGAAAAAGGAGAGGAAATTTAAGGAAATCATAACTTGGTGAATGGAAATGTGAGGGGAAACACAAAAATAAAGAAAAATAAAATGCATAATATAACAAACTTGTAAAATGCAACCAGTTTATCTTTATAATGTAAAAAGGTAGTAGGCTGGCCAGAGCACCAGCCACCCGTTGAAATACTACTGCTAGAGAGTTAAGGGGTCCTTTGACTGGCCAGACAGTACTATATTGGATCCTTCTCTCTGGTTACAATTCTTTCCCTTTGCCTACATAGACACCGAATAGTCTGGCCTATTCTTGAAAGATTCTCCTCTGTCCTCATACACCTGACCACACTGAGATTACCAAACAATTCTTCTTCATCCAAGGGGTTAACTACTGCAATGTAATTGTTCAGTGGCTACTTTCTTCTTGGTAAGGGTAGAAGAGACTCTTTACCTATGGCAAGCAGCTCTTCTAGGAGAAGGACACTCCAAAATCAAACCATTGTTCTCTAGTCTTGTACCATGGTCTTCCACTGTCTTGGGTTAGAGTTCTCTTGCTTAAGGGTACACTCGGGCACACTGTTTTATATAGTTTCTCTTTCTCTTGTTTTGTTGAAGTTATTATTGTATATATAGAAAATGTTTATTTTAATGTTACTACCCTTAGAATATTTTATTTTTCCTTGTTTCCTTTCCTTACTGGGCTATTTTCCCTGTATGGGCCCATGGGCTTATAGCATCCTGCTTTTCTAGCTTGGGTTGTAGCTTAGCATTTAATAATAATAATAATAATAATAATAATAATAATAATAATAATAATAATAATGAAGGGACGAAGTATGGAATACTTTACACGTGAAAATACTGTAGGCGAGTCAACCCTGTCTGTAAGCTAGACCGTGCCCACACACACGCATGCTGCCAATCGCGATGGGATTGGCCTGTCTGACACAGGGAGGTTAAATTTAACCTCCTTGGTCTGACAGGATGAGAGGACAGGCTAGTTCCGGCGACTTTGTCCTGTTAACTCCCCCCCCCCCTTCCCCCCTCCTTACACGTTGAGGACAATCACTATCAAATCAGCGCGCCAATCCTCTACGTTTATGGCCTACTTAAGACTAGTTGAATTAAGTAATTAATCAATAGGTTTCGTGTAATAATAGTCAACCGTATAAGCAACAAAAATATAGATATCTGAAAGATAGCTAATACAGCACTTCATATTGAATGTGATTTATTGAGATATCTCTAAAAATATTAGTAAGGATTACATACATGAATTAATGAAATATTTTATGCGTATCATCCGTTATACAGTGACATAATATCTCATGTTGTAAAAAAAAAAAAAAACATACGTATTGTTGTTACTCTTTCCGCGATACCATACACGACGAGAATCATTACAACAATATTGAGAATCGTTACTAAAATAGTCTTGCAATCATCTTTCAGTTATAGACATGATCACAAACTCCTCTGATAACGAGGACAAATAGATTAATTTTGATCGTATACTTTTTAAAGCAGCATTTAACCAGTAAAGGTATTTTCCATACTCTGAGAGTTTTTGTTTTTAAATATTCAAGAAAGCTGTTATTTACATAACCAACGTTTACCAGTTGGGACAAATATGTTACCTAGAGAAAAGTTAAGAAATCGTTCTGATCTTTTGAAAGTTTGTGGTCGTTGCTAAAGCTAAACTTCTTAAGACGAATATCCTAAATTTAGATTCTGTCTCTACTTTCATAGAATAGATGACCTCTTAATTTATTTTTTTTTAGATAAGAAAGAGTTTGGGACCCTGCACAAGGGCCAAATTTTCAGATGATGGCTGCTGCTACTGTTTCGTGGTGCCACGAAAAAGTTGAGAGGGAAGCTGTGAACAATAAATGAGCTCTTGTCCTGACAGCCATAGAAACAAATGTTTTATTTTTCGCCACAACAGTAGCAGCCACCGTCCACTAAAGTATCC
>NC_090746.1:76197450-76209950 GCF_036898095.1 Palaemon carinicauda
GATAACTTTTGACAAGGTTATATTAAGTATCTCGTTAATTGGTGTAAAAATTCTGTAAAAGAAAATACGTATCTAATTTTCTGATTGTATACTTTTTATATTGTCCAAACACCGGCTCACTGCAACTGTCTGGCGAGTGGTAATATAAAGTAAGAAGAATGACCTACACTTGTACTCTACTGTCACAGCAAAAGGGAATTTCAACCAATTAAAGTCCATCATTCATTATGCAATCAATAATTATATATAATTTTGATAATTAGGCTTGTGGTGGCCGATATGGTAACGTCCCTGACTGGTGAACACCAGACTGGGGTTCGAGTCCCGTTCAAACTGGTTAGGTTCTTTGGTGGCAGCAACCTCACCATCCTTGTGAGCTAAGGAGTGGGGGTGGGGTTTTTGTGGGGAGCCTGTAGGTCTATCTGCTGATTCATCAGCAGTCATTGCCTGGCCCTCTTTGGTCCTAGCTTGGGTGGAGGGGGACCTTTGGCACTGATCATTTATATATATGTCCAGTCTCCAGGGAATTGTCCTGTTTGATAGGGCAAAGCCACTGTCCCTTGTTTCTGCAATTCATGAGTGGCTTTTAAACCTTTAATTGCCTGAATTATAAAGTCTTTCTGTTGGCTAATATTTTACTGATATGATTAAAAAAAATAAATGCTCCTTGGTTGATTCATCAAATTTACCGTTACAAATATTGCTATTTGTAACAATATTCAGACATTGATTTGTATTTTCAATATGTTATAATAAACTGTTGAAGTTATTTTTCCTAAGCGTCTATCATACGAATAGTATAAATTACCGGAAATTAACATGGAACTGTATCACTTGCACTTTTACCTTTTTTTATAAAATATTTTAGCCATATTCTCGAAGAGGTTTTGTTAGTCGCAGCCTCGAAGAGGTTCTGTTCAACAATTAAAGATACAAGAGATTTTTAATTAAGTTTCAAGAATGATTTTCGCCCACTCGGAATTTCAAATCTGTAAACATCTGATCTCAAGAAGTTAAAATATACTTTTATGATTTAATCAGTGTGCTTACTTGTTTCAAGATTTTGGTGTTATTCTTTCTTCCAGACTCAGGGATGTCTTCCAGTGAATTACAAAGCTGGATTGATTTTGCATCTGGCGGGATTCCAGGAGGCTGTCGAGGTAAAGTACAGATGAAATCAATCATATATGTGTTTATATTCCGTCTTCATCTTTTGAGTAGAAAACTATTTTGACTTAATTAGTATCAAAATCAGGTAATGGAATTTGTTGGCTAGAAAATCTTGTATACTTTATCGAATATGAAACTTGTATAGGTGTTACCTAATAGGTGTTTGTGTGTTAGTTAACATATGTTAATTTGATTAACATGTTGGAATTTTGTGATGGAAACTATTTTCGCGATACGTTGCAGAAGTCATGCACTTGCATTCTGCAAATGAGGTTAATGTTTTATATTCAGGATAAATCTATTGCACTTCTACATTAGATTTTCTTGGATCAAATGTCAGTCTTCATTGTCATCATATGCTTTCCTGTATCAGGAAAGGGACTCAAAGTTAAATTCAGAAGGCTTTTATGACAAGGTTTAAGAAAAACATTTAAACATAACTTATACTAACCTGTACGTTGGATATTATTTCTTTTGATAATTTATTTCCATTTTCATCTATGAGTAAGAATTTATATTTCACGCCATACTCAATAGAAAATGATATAAGGTTAGCTGAGAAAATGATATCAAAATATGACTATTCAATTCTCAATTCCATAAAAGAAATGTGCTGGATGAGTATTTTTCAATTATTTAGTTAAGATTTAAATTTTTCAGAGAAATTGAAAATATGTCTTAATTCTGAGTTGTTTTGACAAAATCATTATAGCAGTATTTCTCAAAAGGAAAATAACAGTTGCCTTTTAGAATAAGAGCATGCACGCAGTGAGGCTCTCTCGGAGATAGATCACCTAGCAACAAACGTTATAATGGATTGGTGTTTTTCGTGCTTTTATTGGAAGTGGCTGATGCGGGGTCATAATGAAATGCTGTGATTATACTGGAGTGAGATCCTTTTACACTTATCCAATTTGGCTATGAAAATTGGTGCCCTAAATACGTAGAGGGTCTTAACTTTATAGTAAGAAATAGAGCCGATTACAAAATTACATAAATTTCCGTGTAATATACCATACAAGTTATGAGGTTTTTCGTATTAAATCAATAAATATGTTGGTTACTTTGCATTACAATTAATGAGAAATTCAAAATAGGAGTTTATAGTTAATTAAAATGCGCTATTCATATTTGCAAAAAACGCACAAAATATGAGAAAATAGCAAAGTAAATAAATATTCAAGGGGAGGTTTATTTGACGAAAAGAGATAATACCTGGAATACCTGTATAAATTAGTTAATAAAATTAAGCCAAAGTCCTTTATCCCCGTTCGATGAGGAATTACTTATACCGTAAAATTAAACTTTTCCTTTAAGACTAAAGCAATTAAGTCTCCATCAGAAAGAAATTCGGAAGCAATTAGCATGAACACAAACGTTATGAACTGAGAAAGGTTCATTTGCATCTAGAGGGTTCTCTATTGCCATTTCCGGTCTCTCATCCAGCCATGAATTATAAAAGATCTGAAATTTATGTTAGGAATGCAAGGGACTCTTGTCTAGAAGTTCCCCTCAGATACAGAGAGAGAGAGAGAGAGAAGAGAGAGAGAGAGAGAGAGAGAGAGAGAGAGAGAGAGAGAGAGAGTTTCCATTTCATAATATCCCAAATTGGAATATTCAATATTTGTCTCCATTATACTGGATATTGACTGTGCTGCAACATATTTGGAGTGGACCAATGTGCGTTTGATAGAGATATAGACGGATGGCTGGATTTCGATTGGCCTCCTTAGAAAGGGACCACGGACGCTTGTCAATTACTAACAGGAGATAAGATCACATATAAAGGATGATGATGTGATGGAAGGAATAGAATGAGAGCACCATGATGACCATGGCAGGAGTCCGAAGCTCAGTAGAGACGCCGCAAAGCAACTGTACCAACTGTGTGTCACACAATTGTACATAATTATTTTGTATATATTATGCTTGTATCTGCGCTCTTCCCTCGCACTAAAAAGAACCTGAATGATCATGTCTCCGTTTTGCTCTGTAACATTGTCTGTCTCTCGAACAGGTCATGTCCTGTTGCCTTGAGGTTTTGTATATAAAGATGAGTGTTCCTTAATAAAAAACTCAGTCGTTTCCAATCTGCCTTTGAGTTCACAACTCCTCTCTCGGCCCGTCACATTGGTGACTCCGGAGTGACTCGCTCCCACTGCCTTCCAACCCCACCTCCCTCGCCCCTCCATCGTTGGTACTATGACGGAGGCGGACTCCACCCCAGCAGTTGGCACTGCGGCCACTCCATTGAAACCTTCACCGTTCGCTAGCGGAGAAGCATTTGCTTGGTTTCAACGCGCTGAAGTTCACTTTCGTATCAGGGGCGTGACTCGCTCAACCGCCAAAGCGGATTATGTTCTCGCGGCGATACCAGAGGACACCTTCCCAGAAATATCCGACTGGCTTTGTGAACAAGGAGACACCCCAATAGCGTATGACGTCCTCAAATCATACCTTCTGCAGCAGTACTCGCCGTCGCCAAACGCACACGGTTCCTGCCAAGCACGGTATTCATCACCATATCAAGACGACGGTACCCCCAGTCTTCGAAAAATTCAGACGTCTGGCACCGGAACGATTGGCAGCCGCCAAACAGACGTTCGCCGAAATGGAGAAAATGGGCCTTTGCCAAAAGGCCTCCAGCCCATGGTCGTCACCCTTACACATCGTTCTGAAGAAAGACGGCTCCCTCTGTCCGTGTGGGGATTACAGGCGCCTGAACATGCA
This sequence comes from Palaemon carinicauda, assembly GCF_036898095.1. Taxonomy (NCBI): domain Eukaryota; kingdom Metazoa; phylum Arthropoda; class Malacostraca; order Decapoda; family Palaemonidae; genus Palaemon; species Palaemon carinicauda. The sequence continues at coordinate 76,201,351 of NC_090746.1, forward strand.
AACAGAACTGGATCACTACCCCCTCCCAAACATTGCCGATGTAACCTCCTACCTGCACAAAGCGAAGGTTTTCTCTACGCTCGACCTCCTGAAGGGGTATTATCAGGTGCCTATGAACCCAGAAGACATCCCCAAGACCGCCATCACCACTCCGTTTGGCACATACACCTTCAATTACTCCTGTTTTGGACTTCGTAATGCTGGGGCAACGTTTCAACGTCTCATGGATGGCATCCTAGGGGACCTCCCTTTCTGTGTATGTTATGTGGACGACATACTTGTGTTCTCCTCCTCAAAAGAGGAACACCTCCGTCACCTGCGCATCGTGCTCGACCGCCTGCAACAAAACGGCCTTGTAGTCCGGTACGACAAGTGTACCTTTGGCGCCAACGAAGTGTCGTTCTTAGGGCACCGTATCACTCCTGAAGGAGTCCATCCCCTCCATGAGAAGGTAGCAGCCGTTCAGAATTTCCCCACGCCCTTGACCGTCAAAGCTCTGCAGGAATTCTTGTGCATGATCGACTATTATCACCGTTTTCTGCCAGCCATTGCCGCCACTCTTGCTCGCCTCTACGCCTACCTCAAGGGCAAGCCAAAGGACCTGAAGTGGGGTCCCCTTCAAGAAACAGCCTTCTGCAATGCAAAGAAGGCCCTATCAACTGCTGCGGTTCTCACTTTTCCTATCCCACGCGCCCCTCTCCTTCTCTCCACCGATGCCAGCGATGTCGCTATTGGTGCAGTACTCGAGCAGGTGGTCAAAGGCTCGCCCCGCCCATTGGACATTTTCAGCAGAAAACTGTCCAAGGCAGAATCGGGTTATTCTACCTTCGATCGAGAATTGCTGGCGGTGCACTTGGCTGTCCGTCACTTTCGCCATTTCTTAGAAGGTACGCCCTTCGTCATTCGTATAGACCACATGCCTCTGGTGCACGCCTTCACTCGACAGTCTGACGCCTGGTCCGCCCGTCAACGCCGACATCTCTCCGCCGTGGCTGAATACAATTGCACCTTCCAATACGTCCCTGGGAAAATGAATCCCTTTGCCGATGCCCTGTCAAGAAACACGTTGGCTGCCGTTCAACTGGGATTGGATTACAACGCCCTGGCTGAAGCCCAACGACAGGATCCAGAGTATCAAGCTTGTAGGACATCCTGCACGTCCCTCCGTTGGGAGGATTTTCCCCTCGAAGACTCCAACACCACCCTCCTCTGTGACGTCAGTACTGGTAGATCGCGACCTTGGATTCCTGCTCCCATGCGCCGACAGGTGTTTGATTTCATCTACGGCCTTTCACATCCCTCGTGCCGTTCTACTGCACAGCTGCTGAAGGCAAAGTTCATTTGGCACGGCATTTCTAAGGATGCTAAGGATTGGGTCCGTGCGTGTACTTCTTGCCAAACTTCCAAAGTACATCGACACACGGATTCAGGAGTGGGCACCTTTCCTCAACCTCAGCGTCGTTTCGCAAACATTCACGTCGACGTTGTAGGCCCCCTACCCACATCACAAGGACATCGTTACCTGTTTACCGTCATCGACTGCTCCACTCGTTAGCCTGAAGCCATTGCCATGGAAACTGCAACGTCCGCCTCATGTACATCTGCCTTACTCTCTGGATGGATTTCAAGATTCGGTATCACTGAGCATATTACTTCTGACAGGGGAACATCTTTCACCTCTCAATTATGGACGTCATTACCGAATCTCCTGGGCATCACCCTACATCAGACAACGGCCTACAACCCCGCTGCCAATGGAATGGTTGAACGTTTTCATTGCACCCTCAAAGCAGCTTTGATATCCCGCTGCAAGGATTGCAACTGGTTTACTCAGCTTCCCTGGGTCCTCCTGGGACTAAGGACCACTCCTAAAGACGCCCTCGACGTCTCGGCAGCCGAAATGGTGTATGGCGATCCGTTGGTCGTCCCTGCCGAATTTTTCCTTCTACAACCTCCTCCGACGATCTCCAGCGCATACGTCACGTCGTGGGAAAATTTACTCCGTGCCGCCAGACTTACAAGCCCCCAGCGAAGCATCACATACCAACGGACTTGCACTCTGCAACGCACGTCTTCCTGCGCAACGACACCAGCAAGCCACCACTAACGCCCCCTTACACGGGCCCTTTCCTTGTGATCCGACGCAGTCCGAAAGCATTCCTCCTAAACATTCAGGGCAAAGAAGACTGGGTCTCCATTGATCGTCTACAACCTGCTTATATTCTGCCAGATGACCCGCCTACAGTTCGCCTCTCTAGATCAGGGCGCCCTATTTAACATGTACAGTATGTCATTTGTAGGGGGGGAGCCATGTACCAACCGTGTGTCACACAATTGTACATAATTATTTTGTATATATTATTCTTGTATCTGCGCTCTTCCCTCGCACTAAAAAGAACCTGAATGATCATGTCTCCGTTTTGCTCTGTAACATTGTCTGTCTCTCGAACAGTTCATGTCCTGTTGCCTTGAGGTTTTGTATATAAAGAAGAGTGTTCCTTAATAAATAACTCAGTCGTTTCCAATCTGCCTTTGAGTTCACAACTCCTCTCTCGGCCCGTCACAAACCGTCGTTCCTAAATCCTCTTCGGTTCGGAATAAATTTTCTTTTTTCTTTTTTCAGTGATTCCCGGAGAAGGGAATGAGAGATATAGATTTATATTTTCCATCATGGTGCCTACTCCTACTCCCAACATATTAGGGTGATGCGTAGAATAGTATTAATGCAAGATTTCAAAATTCAGTATCCCTGAGCATATTACTTCTGACAGCGGAACAACTTTCACCTCTCAATTATGGACGTCATTAGCGAATCTCCTGGGCATCACCCTACATCAGACAACAGCCTACAACCCCGCTGCCAATGGAATGGTTGAACGTTTTCATCGCACCCTCAAAGCAGCTTTGATATCCCGCTGCAAGGATTGCAACTGGTTTACTCAGCTTCCCTGGGTCCTCCTGGGACTAAGGACCACTCCTAAAGACGCCCTCGACGTCTCGGCAGCCGAAATGGTGTATGGCGATCCGTTGGTCGTCCCTGCCGAATTTTTTCCTTCTACAACCTCCTCCGACGATTTCCAGCGCATACGTCACGTTGTGGGAAAATTTACTCCGTGCCGCCAGACTTACAAGCCCCCGGCGAAGCATCACATACCAACGGACTTGCACTCTGCAACGCACGTCTTCCTGCGCAACGACACCAGCAAGCCACCACTAACGCCCCCTTACACGGGCCCTTTCCTTGTGATCCGACGCAGTCCGAAAGCATTCCTCCTAAACATTCGGGGCAAAGAAGACTGGGTCTCCATTGATCGTCTAAAACCTGCTTATCTTCTGCCAGATGACCCGCCTACAGTTCGCCTCTCTAGATCAGGGCGCCCTATTTAACATGTACAGTATGTCATTTTTAGGGGGGGGGGAGCCATGTACCAACCATGTGTCACACAATTGTACATAATTATTTTGTATATATTATGCTTGTATCTGCGCTCTTCCCTCGCACTAAAAAAGAACCTGAATGATCATGTCTCCGTTTTGCTCTGTAACATTGTCTGTCTCTCGAACAGTTCATGTCCTGTTGCCTTGAGGTTTTGTATATAAAGAAGAGTGTTCCTTAATAAATAACTCAGTCGTTTCCAATCTGCCTTTGATTTCACAACTCCTCTCTCGGCCCGTCACAAACCGTCGTTCCTAAATCCTCTTCGGTTCGGAATAAATTTTCTTTTTTCTTTTTTCAGTGATTCCCGGAGAAGGGAATGAGAGATATAGATTTATATTTTCCATCATGGTGCCTACTCCTACTCCCAAAATATTAGGGTGATGCGTAGAATAGTATTAATGCAATCACTGCCACATACATACTTTAACTGAGGAACCAGAGACAACAGTTTTTTCATAAAGAGAGGGTATACAATGTGCAATGCCTAAAGCAGAGAGGGTTCAAAGAGTTTTCTGTCATTTCCCCGAATTTCCCCCTCCATGTGTATGAGGGGAAGAGTAGTCAGAATACACTGTGGCTATTCACTAAGTTAATTAGATGGGGAAGAGTATTCAGAATACACTGTGACTATTCAAAGTTAATTAGATATTGCACTGCTATACTGATGAATATATAGTTACATCTACAACAAGCTTACTCTCTCTCTCTCTCTCTCTCTCTCTCTCTCTCTCTCTCTCTCTCTCTCTCTCTCTCTCTCTCAGAGATGTGAAAAACTGAGATTATTTTATTGTTAATAAGTACAGTAGTTATGCCCCCCCCCCCCTCACCCAAGGTTGCTCCAAATTTCTTCCATTTTGGGAAATGCTGGTTTAGAGTGTAAAAGGGCTTGCCAGCGGTGACCCAAAATAAGTCCCTCTGCCTTTGGCGACCACGATTGATTGATTGACTGATGTTGAATTTTCTGATATCCTGACAACGAAGGTCATTTACATTAAATTTAAAACCATAAAAGCGAAGATGCCCTTCAGAAGACCTGCTTCTGTTTTAATAAAAGAATATCAATATCATATTACAACACATCCTGGCTAAGAAACTTGGCAGGGGTGAATCTGCCCTTTTCACCTCGAGCATCAAAGACATATATATATTACGAGTAAGATCCTTGACCGCATGTCACTCCTTGGTCCGGCAGTCGTTTGCAAACAAACTCACAGCTTGGTTTAAACATACAATCCTATTTAACTAGTTAAATTTTTTAATATCATTGACTCTACTTTTTACAAGAGGACGAATGATTGGCTGGATTATAAATGATGTGAGAGAAAGAAAAGAAGAGTTGAGCATAAGGGAAGACAGCAATTTACAGTTGGACACAGGAGTCCATGGGGCACCTCTCCCCCAAGAAGTGCACCCTATCACACTCTTCCTTCTCGGTTCAGACCAAATAGATAGTGTAGGAAGAGATGGCAGAGGTGGTGGGCGGGACTAAACACAGGAACTCACCTCACAATGTGTGGCTGGGTGCACTTTTTCAAAGCCAGGTGCACCGAGAAATCCAGCGCCCAACTGTACCTATATTTTCATGACTCATATACATTTCAAAGAACTTATTAGAGAGGCTCCATTAAATGAGCAATCCCTCCTATCATTTTAATCATCTTCTTTTGTCAGTGTCATCAGCATTAGCCTGACGTCACGATAACAAAGCCTGAAGTTTGAGTTGGTTTCAACATCATCATCATGATCATCTTCATCAATGATAGAGACCATTGACAGTGTTAATACCTTAGAGACTGACCTTTCATACATATTGTCACCGGCCCAGCTAGGACCAGGGAGGGCCAGGTAATAGCTGCTGATGACTCAGCTGTTAAGACTTATCGGTTCTCTTTCCTCCCTAGCTCACAAAAGCTGGCAGACGCTACAAGAAACTTCATACGAACTTCCTGACCACAATCAAGGGATTTATGTACAGCATTGGAGATTATAAGAAGGGCATCACATGCTCCAAGGGTTTTACGAAAACCAAATTGCAAACCAGGGAATAGATGATTACCTTCAGCAAACCTATTAAGACGTTTTGTCAGACGTTCAAAAACGTTAGATAATATGAGAGTTATGGAAATTGGGTGGTAATCACTTGGACTTGAGCTGCCACAAACATATTTATATAGAAGAGGACCATTTCTCTAACAAGTCCTAAAAGATCCTTTTCTTGCTAACTTGCACAAAAAACAGATAACTTTGGAGCTAAGAAATCTGCAATCATTATAAAAAACAAAGAAAAAAATACCATTTGGGTCTACACATCCGTAAGCACCAAGGTCTTGCAACAGAGCTTTAATTTCACAAGATCGAAAAGGTAAACTAGTTAGTTTAGCCTCACGAAATCAGGTATGAGGAAGTTCAAGTTTTTCATTACTCTGTTTACTGACAAAAACATCAGCCAAAAAGGGTTGCCTTTTTCCTTTGGACGGTGAGTGACTGTGCCATCTGGTTTTATTAAAGGAGGAACTGTTGCATCTACACCAAAGAGTGCAGAATTAAGGGTAGACCACCATTTATGTTCCTGAGTTGTACCAGAAAAGGTTTCATTTCTTGTTAAATTGTATTCCTTTCCAGTTGAAGCATAAACTCTCTGAGCAAAAGCTCTAAGCTGAGTATAATTATTCCAGGTCAAATCTGGTCTGCTACCATTCAAAAGATGATAGGCCTCCTGCTTCTTCAAATAAGCACGTCTACAATCATCATTGAACCACGGTTTGTCCTTTACTCGGTACCTTAGCACACGAAAAAGGATACGCCTAGCAATTATGTTGACTAGATTCTTTTTCAAAGGGACAACAAGATGAACATTACTATATAATTGGGACCAATGCAAGCACATATCATGCAAAATCTCATTCCAATCTTCTTGAGATTTCATATAAATTTTACAAGAGTATGAAACATCAGGGACAGGTTGCTAAGTCTTCACTACTAATGAAATCAAGGTATGATCAGATGTCCCAACTGGAGAGCCAACTTTACTTGTTATAACGCCAGGGGAGTCAGTGTATACGAGGTCCTTTCAATTACCAGACCTGTGAGTAGCTTCACTCATGATTTGCTAGAGAACAATGGTTTGATTTCGGATTGTCCTTCTCCTAGAAGAGCTGTTTACCATAGCTAAAGAGTATCTTCTACCCTTAACAAAACGAAAGTGGCCACTGAACATTTATAGTGCAGTAGTTAGCCCCTTGAGGGAAGAGAACCTTCTCTCTAAAGGGTTGATTGGAGGGTAAAATCCAAGACCTACAGATTGACTCTATCTGTAGGTCTTGGTAAAATCACTGCTAGATCTTTCCTTCGGCAGTATCTATAACGTTTACAACACTTCCAGAAAGGTATAATTACTGACAGATCTTTGCTCAGACAGCATTTATAACGTTTACAGTGATTCCAGAAAGATATTTTGGTATGAAATAAGAACAAGAATTTCTTTTCGTTTACAGAGGGAACAATGAAAATTTCTATTGGCTCCTTCCAAAAAATAAAGGTTTCATTTTATCAAATATCAAATATTTCTAATTATGACAGTGATTTCGTGAAATAATCTGAATACATATCACCTATTCTGTTTAAAAGCAACAAATAAAGAAATAAATTCCAATTAATTCCCTGAGATCTCCGTGTGTGTGTGTGTGTGTGTGTGGGTGTGTGTTCAGATTGCCTTGCCTTATGCAAGACATAGGCTCTTGCGTTGGCGACCCATAAGCGAATGTTACTGTAATTTACTTTAACTTACTTTGAATGAGAGAAGATCTCCCGGTCATTTGAGCTTATCGGAAATGAAAAAAGAAAAAAAAAATTATTCCAACATACAGTACAATGGATTCATGCTGTATTTCATTGTCAGTTAAGAGCTTTCTTCCTCATTTATCAAAGTTGAAAAAATACATCGCAGTGTAACGGGCCCTTCCAATAATGCCACAGTCTTTTATATATTTGTTATTTCTCTACTTTATCAGTAATATCAAGGAAAGTGTTATCATTTTCCTACTAAATAAGCAGAGTCAAAGTTACTTGTGTCAGCTCTAGTCTAGTGTCATTTGTACCAACCGTGTGTCACACGATCGTACAAAAATTATTTTGTATATATTATGCTTGTATCTGCGCTCTTCTCTCGCACTAAAAAGAACCTGAATATACATGTCTGCGTATCGCCTCTGTAACATTGTCTGTCTTGTGAACATGAAAATGTCTGTTGCCTTGAGGTTTTGTATATAAAGGAGAGTGTTCTTTAATAAAGTTACTCAGTTGATTAGTTCCTGCCTTTGAGTCACAACCTTGCTCTCGGCCCGTCACACATTTTACTCTAAGTAGTCTGACATCATTAAAACAAATAACTTGTCTGGATCTGACTTAATTGTTATTGTAAATATAACAAAGTATGATATGCATGAGATGATACAAAACTACATATACTAGAAGCACCCCATTTCCCTCTCTCTCTCTCTCTCTCTCTCTCTCTCTCTCTCTCTCTCTCTCTCTCTCTCTCTCTCTCTCTCTCTCTCATATTCACTGTACATAATCTCCATATATATATATATATATATATATATATATATATATATATATATATATATATATATATATATATATATATATATATAGATAGATAGATAAAAGATAGATAGATAGATATATAACTTCATATATATGCATGTATATATATATATATATATATATATATATATATATATATATATATATATATATATATATCTTTACTGCCACGCTCAGTGAGAAAAGGAGGTAGTCTTATCCTGGTAAGAGTGGTTACCCCGATAGTTACATGCAGAAACCTTACTCTCCCACAAATGGCCAAAACAGCTGGTTGCTGTTAGGAACATATGAGGGATTCGGAAAGATTGAATATTTGTGTGAGTGTGTGTGCATGGTCTTATATTCAAATATTTAGACTTCCTTTTTCATAGTTTGGTACACTAGTAAAGTATAAATACGAATGGAAAGTAGCGACACATTTTGTGCAGACAACAAATTAGGCGACTATATATGGATGAGCATAGTGGGTGGCTCAGATCAAGATCTAAGGCTCCTTAGATCTAGGCTCAGATCTTCATAGCTATTACCTTTTTAGTTCATTCTCGTGGAGATT
>NC_090746.1:76217450-76224950 GCF_036898095.1 Palaemon carinicauda
ATATATATATATATATATATATATATATATATATATATATATATATAAACATGAATTTGCAGATATTTCATACAATAAGTAATGAATCCGGTTCGTATGAGGGAATTTCAGTCAACCGCGTTTTTCGATATTCTTAGATGACGCAATAAAAGGGAAGGGAAACCGACTGTGATTATCGTCGCCTTACACTGAACATTAAGGGAACGTCCGTCTTGTCTTCACTCGAAGTATCCATGTGTCCCAGCTTAAAACGTATCGTGCTCACCGGCCAAAACGTTTTCGCTATTGTTTGGTGACATGGCGAGTATATAAGGCATATGCAAATAATCTAGGAACACACTTGCTCAAAGTTCTAGACCTCGAGAGGATCAGTGGTTTTTCGCCCCTCGCAACTTCTCTCCATATCGTCAGTTTACACTTTGCTTCTCATCTTTTCAAAGACAAACATGGAGGCTAAATACTTGTTGTTGCTGTTCCTGAGTGTAGTGAACTGCAAGAACATTAACAGCAGACTCTTCATTTACTTGCAAGGCGAGAATCATATCAAGACACCGGTATCAACAATCAGCTGCGAAGATCCAGATATTGACTCTGTTCAAATTGAATCAGTTGAAAACGTCATTTGTTCGGACGTAGTTCCAAGTAAAGGAGAGACTATTAATGTAACAGCAAAGTTCCAACATGAACTTGTAGATGATTGCAAACTGCAAATCACAATGGAAAGTCGCAAAAATTATACATTTGGGAATCCTTTGAAAGTCAACGCCAAGATCTGTAGTCATGATGACTGCCACAGGAAGTTTGAACATTGCCAATTGGAAAGTAGCAAACCTCAGACGAAACACTTCACACTTAAGGTTAACTACGAAGTCTTCTCTTTGTGTAAATTACCAGTCGACGTTTACACACATTACAAGGCTCAAAACTGTACTTTATAGAGCTTTTGGGCCCAAGTGTGACACATTACTCAAAGTATGTGTCAATGGTATGTGTTATTTATTTGACGTAACTTATTCAACAAACTCACAGAGACTTAACAGAGCCGTAAACATCATACTGTCTACAGTTCATAAGTGGTAACCAACCCAAGTTCTGACCATACCTCAAGAGACCAGGAGAGGAGCAGTGCTGTGAATATGAAGTAGGATATTGTAGGAAATTTCTATAGCGGATTCTATTCAAGGCAGCCATGGTAACCCAGCTATCAACTACAGCATTGCATATAAAATTTGAAGCCTTTGGAGGCTAAACAATTTACTATCTAATATGCTTCTGTTTAAATCATGTTTATGTCATTAATTATCTGTTGTCTTCTGTTAAACGTTTTTAATTTTTGTAACTGAACATTATTATATTAAAAATTAGCAATATACTCTGAAGGGTTTCAATTAAAACAACTTCATTTAAATGACATATCTCACACTGAATTACTTGTCAATCATTGAAACTAATGTTGGGAAAATCATGACATTATCTATTTTCCGTCCATGAGCCATAGTTTGTGAAAACACAATATGCTGTCCTCTCATCTTTGAGGTTAAAGTTGTAGGGTTTCAGTTCTAGTTTCATCTAAATATATACTCGCCAGAACGTGAGCTGGGCAAGCCCAACCCCCAACTGTGGTGCCCAACCACAACAGTGGTCTCCCCAGTAAATAGCTTAAACAGGTTCCCGGATGTGGATCGATCTGCCTGACATATTTCGTCAATGTTCGTAAGGTCTTTTAGTGGCACCTGCAAGTAAACAAGCAAAAGAAAGCCAATCATATTTGAATTATATCATGATTATTCATAAGATTCTCTGGTGTCACTCGTGAATAAACGAGAAGAGATAAGTCACGCATGCTCAAGTACATCGTGACACTTGCAGTTAAACTAGGAAAATAATGCCAATCAATTATTGAACAGAGCTTCCAACCGGCTCTGAACACCTTCTAAGAGTCAGTGGTGTAACATGGCATCATCAAGAAATGTATGTATCTCATTTCATCTGTCTGATGAACCAAAAGTATTTCCACATACTTATACTCTTCTCTCTTCTTATTGTGCTCTACTTGTTATCTTTTTTATGTTTTTTTTTCTGCCATCATACGTGACTGAGGTGGGCAATAGTCTCTTTATTTAAGATGACATTGTGAATGTAAAGTATTTCCCTGCATCACACGCATTTCTGTAGAGGATATATAAACAGGTTGCATTATTTTTTACTCACGTGTACTCACTCGTATGAGAGAGAGAGAGAGAGAGAGAGAGAGAGAGAGAGAGAGAGAGAGAGAGAGAGAGAGAGAGAGAGAGAGAGAGAGAGAGAGAGGTGGGATACGTTCAACTCCTAAAAACAGAGGATCATCTATTCACTAGAATATGGAAGTACAAAATGGCAGATTTCTATATAAAAGTCCAATTGTCCAAACGTATTAGTCGGATATTTAAATACTTCCAATGAATTCAGTTCTATGGAAGTGAAAATGCTAATAGATGTCCGATTCGTTTAATGCATTTCCCAAATGATGATTCACCTCGGAGAATGATTTAAAAGGATACCATTGGGCATTTGGAGATCTGTACATCAATTTTGCCTACGAACGGACACGTTACCATGACGTACACCGAGTTACGACGTCTTGGCAGAACAAGTTTTGATAGAAACGAATGCGCTTCTCAGCATTCGAATGCTGGGAAGTCATTCGTCTTAGCTGCGAGTGATTGAGAATGTTACACAATCATGTTTTATTTGTTTTATTTATTCATGAAGATTTTACTTGAAGGTTAGAGGTTCTTACGCTGATTTCTATCCTTGATTTAACCTTTTTCCGGGTAGCAAATGGAAATGTCCTCATGAAAGGTTTTATATTTTGTTTGATTTATTAGTATCATTATTATTATTTGCTAAGCTACAACCCTAGTTGGAAAAGCAGGATGCTATAAGCCCAGAGTCTCAAACAGGGAAATTAGTTCAGTGAGGAAAGAAAACAAAGAAAACTAAAAATTTTTAAGAAGATCAATAAGATTAAAAAAACATATCCTATATAAACTTTAAAAACTTTAACAAAACAAGAGGAAGAGGAATAAGATTGGATAGTGTGCCTGATGTACCCTCAAGATAGAGAACTCTAACTCAAGACAGTGGAAGACCATGGTACAGAGGCTATGGCACTACCCAAGATTAGAGAACAATGGTTTGAATTCGGAGTGGTCTTCTCCTAGAAGAGGGCCTTACCATAGCTAAAGAGTTTCTTCTACCCTTAGAAAGAGGAAACTGGCCACTAAAAAATTACAGTTCAATAAGAAGAAATTGTTTGGTAATCTTAATGTTGTCAGGTGTATGAGGACATAGGAGAATATGAAAAGAATAAACCAGACTATTCGGTGTGTGTGTGTGTGTGTGTGTGTGTAGGCAAAAGGAAGATGAACCATAACCAGAGAGAAGGATCCATTATACTACTGTCTGGACAGTCAAAAGACTCCATAACTCTCTTGTGATAGTATCTCAACGGGTGGCTGGTGCCCTGACCAACCTACTACCTAATGATATCTTAATGATACTGGCTGCATGTTATATGCTTGGCTTAAGATAATTATCTTGGTCTGGGTTTTAGTTTTATTTGCTGAAAAACTGCCAGAACGGCGTTTATAAGACATAATTTTCAATATTTCATAGTTCACACTTAAAGAAGTGTACCAACCGTGTGTCACACAATTGTACATAATTATTTTGTATATATTATGGTTGTATCTGCGCTCTTCCCTCGCACTAAAAAGAACCTGAATGATCATTCAGGTTCTTTTTAGTGCGAGGGAAGAGCGCAGATACAACCATAATATATACAAAATAATTATGTACAATTGTGTGACACACGGTTGGTACAGAAGCATCTCTCTCTCTCTCTCTCTCTCTCTCTCTCTCTCTCTCTCTCTCTCTCTCTCTCTCTCTCTCTCTCTCTCTCTCTCGTTATTGAAAAAAAGTAAGGTCTTTCTTTATTCAGATCAACACAGACCTAATCTATCAACCATCATATTTGAAATGTCTGGGTTGCACAGGTCTTGAGTTTTCAAACTAGATTGAAAATTGTGAAAATCAATTAGCATTCGTAAAAAAAATTCTCAATCATATCCCATTCAAGGCGTTGAGATAACCTCATCCCATATCCTTCAAACAAACACTGTTGGTTTAGATTTATATCCATGTTGGTGTTTCTTTATTTCAGAAAAAAACATCTTCCTAAATTTACTAAATCAGCAAAGCTTATCAGTAATGGGTTACTAAAACTGTTTATGATGTGACGAATCTCTTATTAAATATCATAATATTAGCAGTATTTCTTCAAGATAAATCTGGCATAATGACTCAACTCAACCGGATTATTATAGACTATTGAACTTATACACACAAACACACACACAGAGATATACATGGGAATGGGCAGGCAATATAGTGAGAAGGACAGGTATAGAAAGACATTAAGAACAACGGAATGGGTCACTAGAGATTGCAAAAGAAGCAGGGGAAGGAAAAGAAGAGGATAGATTGACGAGCTAAGAAAATTTGTGGGTATAGTGGCATAGACAAACCATAAACAGACGCCATTGGAAGGACAAGACTGAGGCCTTTGTTATGCAGTGGATTAGTAACGGCTGATCATATATATATATATATATATATATATATATATATTATATATATATATATATATATATATATATATATATGTATATATATATAATTTATATATATATATATATATATATATATATATATATATATATATATATATATATATATATAATCACTAACAGTCGTGATTTTAATCAATGTGAATATCAACCACAATGGCATTTAATATCAAATTTTATCTTTGGGAATATATATCCACTGGAAATTTTTATATATATATATATATATATATATGTATATATATATATATATATATATATATATATATATATATATATATATATATAGAGAGAGAGAGAGAGAGAGAGAGAGAGAGAGAGAGAGAGAGAGAGAGAGAGAGAGATACTGTATATACATATAGATACAAGAATAAAGTAAAGTTAGTTTTTGGATGTGAGAAATGACACCATATGTTTATTGTTATACACCCACATATAATCAGTACGTAAGTCGGATCTTAGTTGCCTGTTGAAGTCATGTAAAGAAATATGACGTAAGAAAGTGAATCATAGGAAATAAGAAATTATATCATTAGTTTTTTGCGATATATTTGTTAAATGAAATTTTTTTTTTTCGGTGAAACAATCACGAGAATATTATTTATAACTTTTCTTTCTTACCGCAACTGATCTCTCTCTCTCTCTCTCTCTCTCTCTCTCTCTCTCTCTCTCTCCTCTCTCTCTCTCTCTCTCTCTCTCTCTCTCATGACAATATACATTCTAACAGTTCCCCATTTCTCTGTAGGCTATTAAAAGTATTAACGTTAATTTAAACTAGTGTAAGAAAATTATTTCATACTGTTGTACGCGACCCGCAACGAATGACTGCTAAATATTTACATAAATATGCACATTCACATACGCACACACACAATCATACACGAACACTCAACCCTTCCCACCCCCTCCCACACCCCCTACCCGAGAGACGAGGAGAGACCGAGTACTTATATGTTTAGCAATGCCGATGAGCGTGACCGGAAAAAAAAAAATATATATATATATATATATATATATATATATATATATATATATATATATATATATATATATATATATATATATATATATATATATATATATATATATATATATATACATGCTCTTTGTTATAGAGAAGAGATGTATGATGGTTGAAAGTTCATTCCAAAAGGAAACGTATCACATTCGCGTCTTTTTGCGATACACTACGCAATGCTGATAGATGCACTTGATCTACCTAACGTTCATAGTTGGAATGTAGAACAACAATGTTTGAGTTGAATATGTAGCCGTGTAATGCTACGTCCCACTACAACCAGCTCATTGATAGACCGGATTTTAAGGTGACCTTGGTACTGAATTCTTCCCGCCGGGTCTGGCCCGCAGTGACTCAATTCAGCTTGGCCATTTCCCACACACGCTGACAAAGCCAAAAGAATATAGTAGATTAACCAACCACTTATCACTGGCACAAATAGTTACGGCTGCTGACTAAACACCATGCATCGCAGTAATGACGTCACTATAACCTCCCCCAACCTCTCTCTCTCTCTCTCTCTCTCTCTCTCTCTCTCTCTCAAGACTACTTGCACCGTAGTTGGGCCATTTTCTTTCAGTGTCCCACTCAGTAAAAAGAAAACGGAATCCTTAATAATGGTCAACTAAAAACAGTACCATGTGTATTACTGGTTACGTCATACATATTTGAGGGTAAGGTAATACATTAAAAAGCAATACATACCCGTATGTGTATATATATATATATATATATATAGGTAATTTTGTATATTATTACATCGTGTGACTACGCACAAGAAATATATGATTTCCTATAGCAAATAACGAGATTTAACCGATTTTGATGACCATTTCAATCGCAAACAAACAGATCAACCAATTCGGTTAGTTTTAAGTTGACGAATTGGTTGATGCTATTACGGATGAAATGAATGAGAAAACCAGTTAAATCACGATATCTACTATAGGAAATCATATATTTCCTGTACGAAATCACACAATGAAATACAATACAAATGAACCATATAAATATTAACACTGTGGACATATATACTGAGTTAAAATATATAAACAACAGATGTCCCCGATAACATTAGCAACGTTACCAATGGTTGACAGAACTACCAACGATGACGAATGGTACACAGTGTTACCAACGGCACGATGTCATTACTAGAGGTAGAAATAAATTTTTCCATACGTAAACTAAATAATACTTCCATAAAACTATTACACAATAAATAAAGAGTACCAAAAGGCCACAGAACCTAACAAACCCACCTAACCTTGCCTAGAAGTACCCCGGTCACAAAACACATATAATAAGAATGGGGGAATGACTTACCTTGATACACAGTACTACCAACGGAGACGAATAGTACACAGAACTACCAACGACACGATGGCATTACTAGAGCTAGAACTGCTAAATATCTCCTCAGATATATTCAATAATTTCTCCATATAAGTGGTACGAAATATATAAAAAGTACAGAAAGGCCACAGAACCTAACAAACCCACCTAACCTTGCCTAGAAGTACCCCGGTCACAAAACACGAATAATGACTATTGAGGAATGACTTACTTTTATGAAGGAAACGTCGAAACTTGGTGGACTCGGAAGGAAGAGACTGACGGATGAACTTCTGACTGGGATTAAGAAAATGGTCAACATAACCTGAATTATCACCAAAATCACCATGGAATTGAGCCACTGCAATTAGATATGGAATGCTGCAACCGGTACAAGTTTCTATAATATGTTCCATCTCAAAATACGCGAAAAAAAACGCACTAGTAACGAAGGACGAGTAACTAGGTCAAAGGTTA
>NC_090746.1:76229950-76269950 GCF_036898095.1 Palaemon carinicauda
ATATATATATATATATATATATATATATATATATATATATGTATGGATATATATATATATATATATATATATATATATATATATATATATATATATATATATATTTAACTGCATCATACTGATTTTTATATTTTGATGAATTTGAATTCACCCGAGTTGGATAAGTAAGATACTGTAAGCTCAAGGGCTTCTACAAGGAAACATAAAACAATATAGAAAGAAAACAAAGAAATGAATAAATTTCAAGAGCAGAATAAACAATCAAAATAAAATATTTCAAGAGCAGTAACAACATTAAATTATATCCTTCACATATAAACTATAAAAAATTAAAAAAACAAGAGGGATAGAAATAAGATAGAATTTTTTTAGATGGTAAACGTATTCTCTCTCTCTCTCTCTCTCTCTCTCTCTCTCTCTCTCTCTCTCTCTCTCTCTCTCTCTCTCTCTCTCGTACATACACACATAGGAGCTTGTACATGTGAGTAGAAAATACTGCAACCTGTTTATAAATGTAAAGGTTTTATAAACTTGTGAAGTTCAGCTTCTCTATTCAACCTCTACTCCGTTGATAAAATTCATTGATAAAAACGTTTACCTCTGAATATACAATTTAATCCAGCCTTGTATAGACATTTGTATATTAATTCCGATTATTTTAATGTCTTATTGTATTATTCATAAAAATCACTCCTCTAATAGAATCAGATCACCTATTAAATTTCTTTTGCATGGATGATACTGCTAAAAGTGCCAACCTTCTGTATTCTTTTATGATTTATTTACCTTCTACATAATTTAGATAAAGTATATATTTTGTCTTTTTATAAACTTGCATAAAATATACTTTGATGTTAGAGGGGGAATTCACAAACCCTCTAGAATATATGAACTATTATCTAAAGATAATGGTCACATTCATCAGCAATGCATGTTTTAATTAGCATGGCGTCATCGAAACTACACATGTTCCTCAGTTGAGGTACGCGTTCAACACAAAAGAAAATAATTTTCGATGACCTTTTTACCCTTGAGGAATTTAATCCTGTGCATGAAAGAATAAGGTTATCCTTCAAAGGATAACAAGGACTTATTTCAGCTGGTACGTACAAATATCCTTTGAATTCCGATAGAATAGATCCTCCCTTCCCTTCCCACGACGCTCTATACACCCAGAGAACGGCCAGATGGTGGCAAAGCGAGTCCACTGGCATTTAAAAATTACGCAATGACTCAGGGAGTGTATTCAGGGAGAGTCATGGCAAGCTGTCCCAGCATCTGATATTGCAAACATCGCCAGGAAACTCAACTCCCACCACTTGTTGTGGCGGGATCTTGACAGCTCGTGGATAAGAGCTGGGAGTTATGTTGTCTGAGGTGGAAGAGATTGGAAATGGCCATGAACGTATCACCGACGATGGCTGTGGGTTAGGACGGGGTGGGGAGGGCGATGCGCCATTCTTTGTTGGAAGATGGTGTAATATGCAAGGGTTAATTCGTGAAAGGGTTTATTTTAGGTATTTCGATTTATCATGTATCTCAAGAGAGAGAGAGAGAGAGAGAGAGAGAGAGAGAGAGAGAGAGAGAGAGAGAAAGAGTGTTTTTTTTTTTTTGTATAACTAAAAAAAATTAGTAAAGATAGTACGGTCTATTTCCTAGAGAATATTCTGAAAAGATATATGACATACTGTAACATCCACGTATTCTAGATGAAGTTTCGGAAATCTTTGACTTATCATTTTTATGACCTCTTTGTAACATTCATTTATGTATTTATTTAGCTAAAAAAAAAAAACACCATTATATAGAATTGCTAAAGAGATTTATTTCATCTTGTGGACAAAATATTTTTTTCTTTTTTAACAATTCCAGAATTATTGAGCTTATACGATATGACAGCCCGGATATATATCATTACCACGACTTAACATACTGAGAGAGAGAGAGAGAGAGAGAGAGAGAGAGAGAGAGAGAGAGAGAGAGAGAGAGAGAGAGAGAGAGGGTGTTTCTGGTTGCTGGTAATAATTTGTTTTTAAATGTTTAATTGAACAATTGTATTTGATATAGAAAATTAAAATAGACAATATGAAAATTTAATATTGAAAAAAAAAATAGTATGCAGATTTAAAGCAATACAAATATAAGATTTGATAAGACCAAAAGTTAATTAATATTAATTAAGAAACACGTGAGAAAGTAGTATAAAAGTATGATATGAAATTAACATTAGCTAAGAATTTTTAAGTAATTTGATATTTTGTAAGACGTATGTATATTCACTTCTCCAATTACATTTTCATTAGATAAAACAAAATTGGATTAGATTTATGAGTTTAGCAAGAATGTATTGTTTTGATCTAATTTTCAATATTTTTACTGAGAAAATATCACTTAAATGTACCTCGTTGTAGGATACTTTTTATTTCCCACAAACATTTCAAAAAGATCAATTTTTTAATCATCTAATATTTTAAATGTGTGGCTGGGCACATAAAGTTTGAAAGAAAATGATTCCCTTATGTAAATCATAATATATAATAAAAAAAAGGGAAATGTAATTATCGTAATGCATAAAAATATATGATCAGCAATTTAAGTAAAGTGGTCAATTAGATGGGGAACGTTGGGGAAAAATACAAAATGAAGTATAAAACAATTTTCCCGTCCCTTTTAGTGCATTCAGATGAAAAAAAAATGCAACTATTAAAAATCAATTAATCCCATCAGTTTACGTTAGAAAATGGTTGCAGTGGCCTATGTGATAACACTAGACTTGGGGTTCAAATCCCGTTCAAGCACGATTGTTTCTTGTAGAGTGTGCAACCTCACCATTCTTGTGAGGTAAGGATGGTGGGTTTGGAGGAACCTATGGGTCTACCTGCTGAGTCATCACACAGTCAATGCCTGGCCCTCCCTGGTCCCAGCTTGGATGGAGAAGGGGCTTGGGCGCTGATCATATATATATAAATATATATATATATATATATATATATATATATATATATATATATATATATATATATATATATATATATGGTCAGTCTCTAGGGCAATGTCACTGTTCCTTACCTCTGCCATTCATGAACAGCCTTTAAGCCTTTAAGCGATAAAAGTAAACTAGAGGTCAGTCTGAGTTGCAGAACTAGGACTGCCACTTGTTAAGTTTGTCTGTATAAACAATCGTATGAAGGAATACATGTGAGCGAGTTGAAAGGTATGCTTAGTGTATGTTATAATAAAGAATGTATAGAATGCGGCTACAGAGTGTAGTCAGAGATTTCATGTAAAAAATTCTTCACCCGAAAATACAAGGCTATAGTAAATAATTATCTTTATTGTCATTATAGTAAGGATAATACTAGTAAGGATAATGAGTATCATTAGAATTAATAAGTGTGATATTGATTGTAGTAATATTCAAAATGATGAGGATGATAATAACTATAGTAAGATATTATTATTATTATTATTATTATTATTATTATTATTATTATTATTATTATTATTATTATTATTATTATTATCCCCTCTATCACAGTCTTTTCAACTGGGTGTTATTCCGGGTTGCATCCTGACGCCATAGAAGTCCATCACTTTTCTCATTATGTGTGCCGTTTCTAGGATTGCACTTTTCTGTATGAGTCTTGGAGCTACGTCAGCCTCTAGCTTTTCTAGATTCCTATTCAGGGATCTTGGGATCGTGCCTAGTGCTTCTATGACTATGGGTACAATTTCCACTGGCGTATCCCATATCCTTCTTATTTTTATATTCAGGTCTTGATGCTTATCTATTTTTCCCTTTTTTTTCTCTTCGACTCTGGAGTCCCATGGTACTACGACATCAATGAGTGATACTTTCTTCTTTATTTTGTCAATCAACGTCACATCTGGTCTATTTGCGCGTATCACCCTATCTGTTCAGATAACATAGTCCCAAAGGAACTTTGCCTGATCGTTTTCTATCACTCCTTCAGGTTGGTGCTTGTACCACTTATTACTGCAAGTTAACTGATATTTTTTGTACAGATTCCAGTGGGGGGGGGTGGGGGGGTGGGGTGGGGGGGAGCTTTTGCCACTGAATCATGCCTCTTTTTGTACTGGTTCTGTGCAAGTGCGGGCATTCGCTTGCTATGTTCAAAGAATGATAGACGGAAATAACTTCTCTCCTACCTGCAGGAAGTGCAACACAAAAAATGAAACCATAAACCACACCTTCCTCTTCTTCTTCGTTTACATCTTTTCCCACTTCTATGTGGGGTCGATGTCTTTGGTCAGCTTTCCCCATCTACCTCTGTCCCACACCTCATCACCGGTTAATCCCTTTGATCGAAGGTCAGCCTTGATACAGTCCATCCACCTTCACTTTGGTCTCCCTATCCTTCTCGTTCCCTGTACCTCCATTTCCAGCACTCTCCTCCCCACATACTGTTCATCTCTCATCATGACATGACCATATCACCTCAGTCTAATTCTTGGATTTTATCTGATAGTTTTCTAACCCCTGTGGTACCCCTAATTACCTCATTCCGTATTTTATCTCTTCTTGTCACTCCACACATCCATCTCAACATTCTCATCTCTGCCACATCCATCTTCTTCACCCCAATAAAGAAGACAGAAGGGAAGAAGATGGATCCCTTATTCCTGTTAATGTACCGTTGGATCTTATGAGTTTTGGCCTTAAGCCTCTGTTTTACATCTTCTATTATGTTGTTTAGTCCCCTCTCTTGTATTTTGTATTTCTCGTTGAGTTCCTCCCTTGTTTTCTTGCTTCTTAGCCTTTTTTCTGCCATCCTTTTCGGTTTACTTAAGCTAGATCTCATCACCTGGATTTGCTTTTCCAGGCGTCTTTTCCAAGGAGGTTGCTGTTTTGGTTTCTGTTGGGTTGGTTGTGTTGGTGGTGTAGGTGTTCGTATCCCCATCAGTTATTATTATTATTATTATTATTATTATTATTATTATTATTATTATTATTATTATTATTATTATTATTATTATTATTATTATCATTTTGTGTTATAAATTTAAATCTAGCTATTATGATGTTAACGCAGATTTTTGCACGCCAGCAAACACAACAGGATAATGTACAACAATCAAATTTAAAACATGTGGTTTGTTCTGGACTAACGGAATAATTACTAAACTATCTGTATCAATTCATTAAACTCCCTATAGGTTTAGGGCCGAATTCCTGAAAAGGGTATATGCTCTTACATCCCAACTTCCTTTTGATTGTTACTTATTTCTG
This sequence comes from Palaemon carinicauda, assembly GCF_036898095.1. Classification (NCBI taxonomy): domain Eukaryota; kingdom Metazoa; phylum Arthropoda; class Malacostraca; order Decapoda; family Palaemonidae; genus Palaemon; species Palaemon carinicauda. The sequence continues at coordinate 76,235,202 of NC_090746.1, forward strand.
ACAAAGAGGGAATTCAATATTAATCAATAGTTTTTATTATATATGTACATATAATATACATACATAAACACAGCCATATAATCTATATATATTCATAATATTATTTATATATATATATATATATATATATATATATATATATATATATATATATATATATATATATATATATACAGTGTATATATATGTCATATACATATACATTTATAAACCTATGACCCAATGAATCATAGGAAGATGGAGTGTGAACGTCGAGTCATAACAGGATGCGAAAGTAATACCAAGCTAAATCATTGCATAGGTAACATTTTGTATGTAACGTCAACACAATACAAGCATCCCGTGAGAAACAGTTGACCTCTTGGTCTCTGCACGGAACCAGATGGCTTCCGGTAGTAATCTTGTGTAATCATATTTGTAATAAATGCTGAGATAACTCATACAGCATTATCACCAAAACCTATATTTTTGTCAGTTCTATTATTCTTGTCATACGGAATGGTCATCCAACCAAACCATCCATACTCCAGTGATGAAGCTATTAATAAATTGTTTTAAAGTTAACTTAAGTAGACTTATTCAGAAGAAGTAACCTACAAGTCTAACAAATCTATATCACATTGAAGAGACATGAGATAGAACACTAATGTCTGTTTATAACAGTACCACACCAACAATTGCTGGCAGCGATTACAACTTTAAGAACCAGCGATTACAACTTTAAGAACCAGCGATTACAACTTTAAGAACCAGTGATTAAAACTTTAAGAACCAGCGATTACAACAGTAGTGAATCTACAATTTTGACGAAGTATCTACGTCCACCAAAAAAATGAACGCATCGAATATCGACTATAAATATTATACAAACTGAGGAACAGGATCTTCAATCAACATCTTAAGAATGTTTACTTAACAAACATTCAAGAATTATATCCAGGAAATAAAACATTCAACAATACGACGGGAAATCAAATCGAAAACATTCATCCAACAGCTAAACTCTCGCAAACCAGAGAGAGAGAGAGGAAATGACGTCATCGACCATCGCCCATATATACTGAAAGCTAAGTACATTTCTTTATTCATTCAGTTTTAGGCAGTGAAGTGTTTGTTGTCACGAGTCGATCGTCCATTATAGCTGGGGTGAGTTATTTGCAAATCTTTATTTTTCCTTCATTAAATGAAACTGTAATCAACTTCGAATTCTCGTCGAGAAATTTTTTTTTCTCTGTGCTAATTCCGTTTTCTTTCAGAAGTTCTCGGGAAATATCTTTGTCTTAGTTTCATTGTTTTGGGGATTTTGTTATAATCTGCGACATATCTTTATTGTATAGTGCTTATGCGTTTACGCAGTGGACGTCTGTATTCATATAGAGATTTTGATAGGATCGCAAGGAATCGAAGAGATAGAAAAAAAGTTAAAGTAAACATGACACCTGTAAATCCCGGACCAAGTATCCCCACCCCCGGACCTAGTAACCCCGCTCCTGTACTAACCCTAGTGAGTGTCAGATCGGCTATACTTCCTTTTCAAGGTCGGGTCAATGGGTTCTTACCTCAGAACGTCGAGTCTTGGATTTCATCAGTTGACACTCACTTAAAGGCAAAATATATCACAGACCCATTTGTAGAATTGCAAGAAGCTAAAAGTTTTATAGACTTTTCTAAAGGAGATGCAAGCGCGTATCTTAGGGGAGTTTCTTTTCAAGAGGCAATTACATGGGACAATTTCAAAGTTAGGCTACGTGCGATCTATGGCGGTGAGGAAGCCTTAGATGTAGGTTTAACATTAAGAAATACACTTAATCAAGCCACTATGACTCAGCTTAATGTTATAGAAAGAGCGGCTCTCATTGCCGATAGGCTTAACGAATATCGAGATATTTTAGGAAATTCCACATGGGTTACGCGAGATAACATTGCCGTGAAAGATTTCTTATGATTAATGTATTTAACTTGCATGACAATTATGTTGCCAGAGGCTTTAGTGCGCTATTTTGATAAAAAAAATAATGCCCGAAAGTACAGAATTAGATGTGTACAAACAGATAAAGAAACACATGTTTAAGTGTACTGACCTAGATCCCATGCTTACTTAAACGTAGTTAATAACAATAATCAAGTCGCAGGAATGACGTGTTATAATTGCAAACGTCAAGGTTACTTGATTGCAGGCGGCAGAACGTGATTTTGTTCAATACACAACAGTTCAACTCATTCATATAGTCGATGCTATTCGCGCAATCAACAACAGAATCCTAGAAACAAGCAGTCAATTCCACAGTCAATTCCCTATGGAATTAAAAAGAAAAATCCTCAGTTCAATAAGAAGAAACAGCCAAACGTCAATGCAGTTCAAATTCAAAAACAAACAAATAGTGCTTCAAATAACTCTGATCCTGGGCCGTCTAGCCAGAACTCGCAAGGTCAGACTAATTTTCAGAATGTGCAAAGCAAAGCCAATACCATATAATTAAGTCTAATGGGGAAGAGAGTGATGTTGGGTCATTCGTATCAACATCAGTAGTATCAAATAATCCATTTAATGTTTTATCAGATCATTGTGAGGCAATAGATTTTCCTATGAAACACACGGCCTAATCAAATAAATCAGTGCAGGCTCCCGTAGATTTGCAACAAATTCACACAATAATAAGCCAAAATGAGTTACGACCAACGTTATATGCTGTAAATTTAGAACACCGATCCTTTACATTATATTTTGACTCTGGTAGTCCACGTAATATCATGGATTTGAGGACTCATCACTTGTTATTTTCGAACTTCCTTATAGAGAAGTCCGGAGTAAGGCTCTCGGGTATAGGAAATAATGAATTAAATGTAATAGGAGTAACTCATGTTCAGTACAAGGTCGGTAAGCACACGTTTGCCGATACCTTTGTTGTTGTACAAAACATTGATATGTATCCAGCTGTAATTATAGGATACCCGTCTATGGGCAATCAAAACATTATCTTAGCCCCTGCCAAACACGACGTGTATATCAAAGGAAAATTCTATAAGTCTTCTAATATCTTAAAATCAGTTTTTGGATAAAAAGGAGACGACAAATAAAACAGTGACGTACGTCGAAGAACCAATCACTTGTCTCATTAATAAAGAAATAATATACGCGACCCAACAGAATTCTCGTTCACCAGTAATATCATCTTGCACGTAATCCATCGAGCCGAACGTAACATCAAATATAATCGTGCAAGGAAAGAAAACTTTGCCGGGATCTGAAATATCAATCCTTTCCGACACTTTGAAAACTAACGGATTGTCCGTCACACAAGCTATTTATACAGTCGGCTCACAAAAACAATGTAATATTGAAGTCTGTAATCATTAAAATACCACTTTAGTGATTCACAAAAATCAACATATCTTGAATGTAGAAGTTTATAAACATCGTATTCTTACCGTCGCTGAAACCAATCACGCTCAATCAGTTGCGGATGAATCCCTTTTGCAATCTATTAAAAATAAAATCAATAAAGACATTCAAGAAGAGGAAATTCAGCAGAATTATTTTGGACTTTTAACCGAATATCATGATGTTTTCTCCACTACGGATGGATCCTTAGGAAAAACAGATGTTATTGAACATGAAATAAGGTTAAAAGACAAGCAGAAAATTATCTATGTACCCTCGTACAGACTCCCTATGAAATTCCACAATGAGATAAATGATGAAGTAGGTAAAATGCTAGAAGGAGTCATTAGAAAATCGAACAGCCCTTATAATTTTCCATTAATAGTTGTACCAAAAAAATATCGAACACGGCATGTCTAGGTAGATTTCCGCCGCCTAAATGAGGAAACGATCCCTGATCGAATCCCAGTGCCATGTACTGACGACATTATATCTTTGTTAGGTCAGACTAAATATTTTACCAGTTTGGACTTACTTAAAGGCTTTCACCAGATATCATTAGAAGATAGTATCCAATACAATGCCTTCAGCACAGCCAGGGGACATTATGAATTTTTGCGTATGCCTTTTGGTTTACGTTGTGCTCCAATAACATTTACTAGAATGATTAACATAGTGTTTGGAGACTTACTAGGGGATATATTGCATGCCTATATGGACGACCCTGTAATCTTTTCTAATACCTTAGAAGAACATCTACGTAAACTGAAACTAGTACTACGGAGACTAAGACAACATAACTTAAGGGTGAAGATTAGTACGTTTGAATTCTTCAAGACAGAATTGGTCTATTTAGGTTTTGCGGTGTCTAGCCAAGGTCTTAAAGTAGTCCACGATAAGGTGTCGGCTATCCGTAACTTTCCGATACCTACAAATGTCAAGGGCATACAGCAATTTCTTGGGTGTAGTGGATATTACAGTCGTTTTATACGCAATTATTCAATAATAGCCGCTCCCCTTACTGATCTTATGAAGAAGGGTGTAGATTTCATAGGGTCTGAGCAGCATCAACAGGCGTTTAATACCATGAAAGATGAACTATGTAGTTCTACTATCTTAAAATTTCCTGACTTCGGTAAGGAATTCATTGCAACAGACGCCTCAGACCTAGGAGTAGGTGGGGTATTGCTTCGGCAGTATGACAAACAGTTTTTCCTGATAGCTTTTTATTCATGTAAACTGAGAACTTCCGAAAGTAAGTATGCAGTAATAGACAAGGAAGGGCTAGCTATTGTTAATTCACTAGTGCATTTTAAGTTCATAATATACGGCTATCCCGTCAAGGTTCTTACTGATCATAAACCCCTAACCGACTTCTTTAAAGGCTTTAGTCACAGCCCCAAACGAACTCGGTGGCATTTGATCATTCAAGACTTTGGCGCGAGGATCGGGTATTTACCAGGGAAAGCAAATATCATTGCTGATGCATTATCACGCAACCCTGTGTCATCTTGTATGGAGCCTTTAGCTGAATTAATAGATATATCAACATCCATGCCTATTGTTAAAACTGCATCTGAACAGGAAGATCTGGGCTGGAGCGCTGAATTATTACAGACTGAGCAAAGAAAAGATCAGAAATTAGAAAAAATCATAAATGCTATGAAAGGAAATCCTAAGGAAAAGGAATATATAAAGTATACGCAGCAGAATTATATAATCGAGGACAATATTCTGTGTAGATCCATGACAAGGAAAACCCGCAATACACCACATGTGACTAACGACCAGGTAGTGGTACCAATCTCATTTATATCCTCTGTCTTAAATTGGTTGCATGCAAATCCATTGCATGGACACCCAGGCTTCTCCATAATGTCACAGAAAGCCAAATCATTGTTTTATTGTCATACGATGCTTACAGATATAAAAAAACACATAGCTAATTGTCGCACTTGTCAGGAGAACAAAGGGCACACAAAAACACCTGTCAGCCTAGGGGCTTATCCCGCGCCCAATCAACCCTTTGAAAGAATACATTTAGATTTATTAACAGGATTTTACGAGTCAGACAGAGGAAATAAGCACCTCTTAGTAATTGTAGATGCTTTGACTCGATATACAGAACTGATAGTGCTTAAAACTAAAACTGCAATTGAATGCGCTAGGAAGTTTTACGAATGTTACATTTGTAAACGTGGAATACCACACATGATAATCTCAGACTTGGGTGGAGAATTTAATAATCATTTCCTTAACTAATTGTGTGAATTCCTTAGCATAAAGAAAATCAATACCATGATCTATCACCCAGAGTCGATTGGGCTAGTGGAAAGACCGAATAGGAAGGTTTTAAAAATATTAACCCTGGATAGGTACGCTCCTCAGACACCCCTTTAAGGGTATACTCGGACGCGAACGACCCCGACGCCAAAAAAAATTCTTGAAAAATCAGTTTTTGCAGTAACCTCTTTTCTTCTTTTGCCAAAAAAAACTTCAATGAATGCTTAAAACAACTGTAAAGATAAATACTACTCATCTACAGAAAAACTATTTATTATAAATATTTTAAAAAATTAAGTAGAAAAAAAAAGACCTGACATAAAAATTCATAAAAAAAAGTTTATACATATATACACAAATCCTTTTAAGAATTGATTCTTGAATGTTTAGGACACATCTTGATGTATTTTGGATGAAGTCAGACCCATGGAGGTGAAGATCTGAAATGAGAAAAAAAGGGTAACTTTTTTTGGCCAAAAAAATTTGTCCAAATTTCATGAATTTTTTTGGGTACCCAAATGAAATAGGAAGTGGCTAATTTTTTTTAGGGAATAAACATATGTTATCCTAAAATAGAAATATGTAAAAAAATCTTCATTATTTTGTAAATTACATTTATATCAGGGGCCATATCTAAAGGTAATTTTTTGAGTACTTAGAAATTTCGTAAAAAAATACATATATTTAATATATAATATGATATTTATGCAGGTAAAAATATACCAAAATATCACAAATTCTATAGGGAACAAGAATATATATAGATAGGGCAACTTACGCTTCGGATATGTCCACAAAATGGCCGCTAACCACACTGACTCAGACTCCCTAATCTGCCACTTGAAATGTAGGAAGGGTATGTCAATTTCAAGGTGTTATTTACTAATCTAATTATTATTGGATATGCATAAAAATTGTATGGTGGGTTGCTGGATAATTGTCAATTATTTTACGACTTTAAAATTAAAATTCTGACCCAAAAAAAATTTTTTGAAGGGAAATAAAATCGAAAAAAAAAACAAAATGTGAAACAATATAATATTTTAGCTAAAAAAATTTGATGATATTCAATCAAAAAAGAAGTAAACAAAATTTTCCGACAAATAAACATCTAGAGGAATCATTACTCTGTGATAGTTCCTAAGTACGTAGTAATTTTGAAAGAAATGGGAAAAAACGAAAAAATGGCAATCACCGGAAAATCGAACACATACCTATATATATACCATATCTGGCTAAAAAAAAGATAGGCATGGGTAGCCAGATCATCTAGAAACACTTTCCAACACTATAAAAATATAAGTTTTGCGACACTACTTGCCAATTCCTTACGGTAACATGACTAAGCAAAAAAATGCAACACAAATAAAAAGGGGCACTCGCGGAAAAATGGCTAACATTCTAATATACGGCATTTCAGAAGAAAAAAAAATTCAGCCACGTGCTAGGCAAACCATCAAGGCACATTTTCCGACAAATAAACATCTAAATGAATCATTACTCTGTGATAGTTCCTTAGTACGTAGTAATTTTGAAAGAAATGGGAAAAAATGAAAAAATGGCAATCACAGGAAAATCGAACACATACCTATATATACGCCATATCTGGCTAAAAAAAAAGATAGGCATGGGTAGCCAGATCATCTAGAAACACTTTCCAACACTATAAAATTACAAGTTTTGCGACACTACTTGCCAATTCCTTACGGTAACATGACTAAGCAAAAAAATGCAAAACAAATAAAAAGGGGCACTCGCGGAAAAATGGCCATTCGAATATACGGCATTTCAGAAAAAAAAAATTTCAGCCACGTGCTAGGCAAACCATCAAGGCACATTTTCCGACAAATAAACATATAAATGAATCATTACTCTGTGATAGTTCCTTAGTACGTAGTAATTTTGAAAGAAATGGGAAAAAACGAAAAAATGGCAATCATAGGAAAATCGAACACATACTTATATATACGCCATATCTGGCTAAAAAAAAATAGGCATGGGTAGCCAGATCATCTAGAAACACTTTCCAACACTATAAAAATATAAGTTTTGCGACACTACTTGCCAATTCCTTACGGTAACATGACTAAGCAAAAAAATGCAAAACAAATAAAAAGGGGCACTCGCGGAAAAATGCCCAACATTCTAATATACGGCATCTCAGATAAAAAAAAAGACATGCACGTGTTAGCCCAACCATCAAGGCACACTTTCTAACACATAAACATGAAAAAAAAATGAATAATATACGGCAATTCCTTACTACGTAAAAATTTTTACAAATATTGAAAAAAAAACAGAAATTGGCAACCGCAGTTAAATACCCAATATACCAATAACTACGTCGTATCTAACAAAAACAAAGTCACGCATGGGTAGCCAGTTCATCAAGACACACTTTCCAACACTAAACAAGCAAAAGTTTTACGACACTATTTGGCAATATCTTACGGAAAAATGACTTGGCAAAAAAATGAAAAAAAATGAAAAAGGGGCACTCGCGGTAAAATGGTCCTCGTGGTGATGAACGACATTTTAACTAAAAAAAAAATCATGCACATGGTAGCCAAACAATCCACCAAGACTTTCCACAACTGATAACCTATACAAGTTGCACCATTCTACGACAATTTCATAATACGTAATAACTTTGATAATTATGCAAATTACCTTAGAAGGGTAAACTCGGTCGCGCTCGACCCCGACGCGTCTCAGAAATCGGGGAAGAAGTACAGCTACAGCAATGCACATCTGGACACTACTAGAGCGTGTAGGGGAGACACCTCCTGCAGGTCGATCACCCACAAATTCAGTCACGGGGGTGAGTCACGTGAGAAAAACCTCTTTTTTTTTGACGCTCGGGGTCGCGTATGACCCACCGTACCTATCCAGGGTTAAGATTAACACTAGGGGGATCAGACCCCAACTGGGATATTGCAATACCTGTGGTACTAAGTACTCTGAATCACTCATATCATGTATCAATTAAAATGTCGCTGCACGAGGCATTGTATGGTACCCCAGTTAGAACGCCTTTCCATGTATTAACGCCTACAACTAATTTATCAAATCCTTTAAAGGAAGTTATAAATGCAAGCAAAAGTCGTTATGATATCCTTCGAAAGAATTTAGAAGAATCACAAATCATAATGAAAAAGAATCATAATAAAATAGCGAAGCCAACTAAAACATATACCGTGGGTGATAAGGTATACATACAGGTAAATGTACGTAAAGGACTCAATTACAAACTAACACCTAAGTTTGAAGGCCCATTTAACATTTTGGAAACATTAACGGCCAATAGATTTAGAGTTCAAAACGTATCCCAACCCAATGATGAGAGAATTATACCATTGGCTCACATAAGAAATTAAAATAAGAGAGAAGGAAGTGAGGGAATTTTTTTTATCTATGAAACTTGTATGATATTTGTATGTTAAAATTTTTTTCTTCTTAATACAGGATTAATTACATATATTATTCTCATTGCAGGTTTCTAAAATGAAGTTTTTATTGTTAGGATCGATATTGTTCGCTCAGACATTTTTCTCATGTGGGAAGAGCCCTTAAACTAAAAGTATAGATTTTAAATATGGCACTATAGTAGAGAGAACAGAAGACGTTTTTAATACTGCAAGCATTATAATTATAGAAGTAAACATACAAGCTATTTTTCTCACAGAGAATGACGTCACTAGCTTAAAGAGCGACATTTCAAGGTTTGCTTCTTCATTAAATGAGATGCATAAAAGACTTTTTCTTTTTAATACAAAGAGTTCGCTTGCGCCGACACTAAGAGTAGCAGAAATGCTATCACAAGACTTGCAAAATAAGACTTACGAGGCAGAATCTTTGGCTCGTGACCTTCTGATGTGGACAGAAAGACACACTAACCTTGAAAGACATAACCCATTTATTTTTGCTGCACTAAACATTTTTCAAATTATCTTAAAATCAGTAATCAAAATAAGAAATTTGAGTTTTTAGAACATGAAAACGAATTACTGTAGTTTTTTTCAGAACTAAGGAATTAGTTAAAATCAATTAATCAGATTATGAGTTTGGTGAACGAACATTCTAGCAAAATCAGTCAGATTATGGAAGTACAAAACTTGCTGTCAACATTAACGTATTATAATTCAAAAATAGATCATATCCATACTAAAATTGCACATTTCATTGAGAAATAAACAGACTATGTGGAAGCTATTACGTTAGTAACTAAAGGTGTTCTATCACCACATCTGTTGCCGATAAAAGACTTAATGTTAATTTTGGAGAACGGACAGGAGAAAATAGGTTATGTTCCTTTGTTAGACGCCCATAGGTTAGAATTTTATTATAGCCTAATTACAGTAAGCGTTGAAAATTACAGGATCATGATTACAGTACCCTTTGATTCTTCCGATGCCTGGCAATCATACAAGATATCACCATTCCCGACTTTCATGACGAATAACTCAAGTCCGGTAATATCCAGTTTGACAGGACACGTATTGAATTCCCCTGATAAGGAAACATATACGGTCATTAAAGACGTAATGAATAATAAAGTATGTACAGCTGACTCCTTTGAATTCCATAAAAAATCAATGGATTCATGCGAGTTAGGTATAGCGCTAAGCGGTGCTCTCTCCCATACATATGAAAATTGTCTGAATAAACTTTATCCTTTTGAAGATAATAAGTTCAATTGCAGATTGAACAACGGCTCATGGATAAGATATGACAAGGCCGGCTTCAATGTATCGGTACGTCCCCGAATTACATGGTCCAAGGAATTAACACTATCATCAGGGAACGGACCTACTTCGCGAATTTCACGTGGACCACTACAATCCCATCCTTACCTCTCCCATAAAACGCACGAGTGGCTAATCAGTTGCTTAACCGAGATGGACCACCAGTCACCGACTTATGCAGATCTTCGTTTCTACATGTTGACATCTTTGTTCAGCATAGGTTAAGGCAAAGACAGGTGGAGCTCAAGAGGAACGTTTTGCCATGTCCAGACAACACTCCATATATTTTGAAAGCTTTTCAATTTAGAGCCATTTGAAATTGGCCATTTCATTCACTCGAAGGAGTAAAATTGAAGAGACTCTAGGACATATGCATTTTAAAAACATTTAAAAAAGAACATTTACAAAATAAAAAAAAAATAAAACATTTTTTGGGCACCTAATAAAATATATAAGCCCTATATGTTAAAATAAAAGTATCTTTTGGCCATCTCATAAAATATATAAGCCATATATATATATATATATATATATATATATATATATATATATATATATATATATATATATATATATATATATATATATATATATACATATATATATACATATATATATATATATATATATATATATATATATATATATATATATATATATATATATATATATATATATATATATATATATATATATATATATATATATATATATATATATATATATATATATATATATATATATATATATATATATATGAAACCGTGGTGCGTGTATTTACCAGGAATCTTTCTTTGTGCCCTGTAATTATATCTTTACTAAGGTTACAACTATTTTTTAACAAGTTACCGAATAATATGTACATCAGTTTTTTTGGGGGGTACCACATAATCATTTGCTAGCAATATACCATATATAGATCTGTATTTTCCATGCATTTTTCTTTATTTTTGACAATGTCCGTTAGGTATGTATTTTTTTTTTTAAATATACCTATTTGAACGTACATCCTTTATCACTTGTTTATGGCTGAAAAAAATATATATATAGCCAGTCACACTCCTAGAAAACATATTTTTAATGTACTTTTTGTTATTCAATTATTTGAAGGTAGCTGTCCGAGCTAATGTAATATACATAAACATTTATAAACCTATGACCCAATGGATCATAGGGAGATGGAGTGTGAACGTCGAGCCATAACAGGATGTGAAAGTAAAACCAAGCTAAATCATTGCATAGGTAACATTTTGTATGTAACGTCAACATAATACAAGCATCCCGTGAGAAACAGTTGACCTCTTGGTCTCTGCACGGAACCATATGGCTTCCGGTAGTAATCTTGTGTAATTATATTTGTAATAAATGCTGAGATAACTCATAAAACATTATCACCAAAACCTATATTTTTGTCAGTTTTATTATTCTTGTCATACGGAATGGTCATCTGACCAAACCATCCATACTCCAGTGATGGAGGTACTAATAAACTGTTTTGAAGTTAACTTATCTAGACTTACTCAGAAGAAGTAACCTACGAGTCCAACAAATCTATATCACATTGAAGAGACTTGAGATAGAACACTAATGTGTGTTTATAACAGTACCACACCAACATATATAATGGATTTTGAGCGAAGCGAAAAATCTATTTTTGGGTGAGGTAGCCATGTAGTCCTGATGGAAGTTCCTTCATTAGTAACTTTCTAGGTATATTTGACTACAGTGATATATCCCAGAGAATTTACCAAAGGTATCCAGAATTCTAACTCCTGGAGCGAATATCCCTTAAAATTTAAAAAGGGATATCGCCTAATATCAGAGGACGTATTTTTGACACGTCGCATAGCTATCTACATCCCTAATAGAGTTTTCGCTTCGAGAGGGAAAAGTGGCAACAATATCGGAGAGTCGTTAAAAAGGCGACGCTCCTACCGTACTGTAAATACTGCGCCAAATCGCTACCAAGCCATTCTTTGTAGCTTTGTAAGTGTTGCAGATACAGTACCATAGGGAGAGATTCATTATCCTTTTGTCAAAAATATTGTGGGTCCATCAGGACGACATGCCTACCTCATCCAAAAATAGACTTCTCGCTTCGCTCAAAATCCGTTTTTTTTGGGGGGCTCAGGCCATGTCGTCCTGATGGAAGTTTACCAGAGCATTAATGTATATGTGGATTTTCAATAGTGCCGTTACTCTCGAGATAAATTTTCCTTTTGGTCCTCTGGACCTAGAGACACTTGATGTTACCGTTATACATCATTAAACTGATCATAGAACATGTCAATGCTTCATGCCCCCTACAGGGAAGAGTCTGGGTAGACTCTACGAAAAAACCCGAGGATTGTGAGTTCAAGGAACAATCTAGCAAAAAGTTTGTATATTAGTGTCGTCACATACGTAAAGCATTGTTTGTACTTAGATGGCATTGATCTGTGTAGGTTACTGACACCTCTCGAGTCTGGTTGTTAAAGAGACAGAAAGGTTTATATACGTGTAGTAAACCTTAATTCAGTAAGAATTATATATATATATATTATATATATATATATATATATATATATATATATATATATATATATATATATATATATATGTATATATATATACTGTATATATATATATATATATATATATATATATATATATATATATATATATATATATATATATATATATATATATATATATATATATATATATATATATATATATATATATATATATATATATATATATATATATATATACTGTATATATATATATATATATATATATATATATATATATATATATATATATATATATATATATACATATACATAACGGATTTTGAGCGAAGCGAAAAATCTATTTTTGGGTGAGATAGCCATGGCGTCCTGATGGAAGGTTCCTTTTTGGTAGCTTCCTTGGGTAAATAACTACTAAGATATTCCCAGAGAATTTAACCACAGGTTATCACAGAATTCTAACTTCTGGAGCGAGTATCCTAAAGGTTTCCCTTTAAGACATCGTATATCAACAGGGGACGCATGTATTAACGCGCCACATAGCTATCTACACCCCGAACAGAGTTAATGCTTCGGTGTGTAAGGGCTGAGAATAGCTGGGAGCCGTTCCATAGCTAATCTCATTCGTGGCTACTTCTGGTACTCGAGACGTAAACAAACGGGCGCCATTGCTTAAATGACGTCACGTCCGTCTTCATCCTGAAGCCAGTTGCTTGCCCATCACCATGATACAGCAGAGCAGGGTGGGACCTAAAAACTGGACGAAGTAGCAGGGAGGGTCCATCAGGACGCCATGGCTATCTCACCCAAAAATAGATTTTTCGCTTCGCTCAAAATCCGTTTTTTGGGCTCAAGCCATGGCGTCCTGATGGAAGAATACCAGAGAATCAATGTATCGTGGTAGATTTTCCCCTATTAGTAAGTGCCAAGGCATTGACAAAATAGCATAGTAATCTTGGTAAAGAACCGTAGGGAAGAATCATCCTGCCCCCCTTGGCAGTGAAGTTCCCACGGGCCATGCCGACGTCAAAGTGGTATTGAAGGGCTATTCACCCTGATAGAAGAACTTGAAGAACTTGGAGACGAAGCTGAATGTTTGGCATTCGTATAGGAACATTCTGAAAAGCAGACCAGTGGTGGTTGGGCACTGTGTGCTGAGAAGGGTGATTCATCTCCAGGGTATGAAGAGTAAGTATTCGTATTGGAACATTACATAATCAGAGTGAATATAAATTAAGAGTTAGTATCTTAATTTCTCCATAACCATAAGGAAAAAAGGGGATAATAAAACTATGACAGGCATGTATTTCATAGTAAGTAGGAGCTGATTGAGACGCACAGGTAATAAAATAGAAATTTTATTTCACAAATGCAGACATTAAATGAATTGCAGCAATAAGTAAAGTTCATTTACAGTAATTATAATGTACATAGTAATAAAGACTTGCTCTTGAATCTGAAAAGAAATTTCAAGTTTATTAGTAGGCACTCGTTCTCGAGAAACGTAAGTCTTTGATTAAAAACACATCATGCTCAGGGCATGCGGCACTTGTGTGACAACTATGACATTTCACCTGGGATAAGAACAGTTATAAAAGCACTAAGTGTTTTCGACATCACTATGTATCGCTCGAGGGTCAACATAGGCACCCGAAGAGTTAGAGTCCCAAGTAACTCACTGTTCTATGCAGAGTTAGGTGCAGGTTTCATAACACTACCTGCGGCTACCACAAAATGTTTGACTTCGTGCACTTGTTTCGCATAATGTTTAAAGAAAACGCGCGAGGACTTCCAGCCTGTGAAGTTTTTAAGGCTTTCAAAGTCCATACTCTGAAAGAAATTCAGAGATGATGCAACTTTCCTAGGATCATGACCGGCGGGTGTACTGTCAGGATCCGCTCTGCGAATGAAGTAGGTGATTTTCGCTCTTAATTGTTTCAGTGACAGGTCGCTGCCCGATGTTTCTCCTTTGAAGAGTTGGCCTCCACCAAAGTTCGAAGTTCTGCGAAGATAGACCTTGAGGCTCTCTACTGGGCATAAAGAGACATCTTCCTTCAGGGGGCATATTCTCCAGGGGCCCCATCTTTTGGTGGGTAATTCATTTTTGGCGAGAAACGTCGGATCAGGGGAGAGGGTAACGTCTCCTGTATCGGTAAACAGGATGTGCCCTTCCTCTCTTGATAATGCCACTATTTCGCTGACTCGAGCTCCCGAAGCAAGAGCAAAGAGAAATATAACTTTCTGAGTCAGATCCTTGAGAGGGCATGAATCATTATCCAAGTTGGAGGCGAAATGGAGAACCTTGTCTAATGACCAGGAGATCGGTTTCGGTGGGGGTGCTGGGCGTAGGCGAGCACATGCTTTCGGTAGTTTATTGAAGATGTCGCTGGACAGATCAATTTGGAAGGCATACAGAATTGGTCTGGTCAAGGCCGATTTGCAGGTTGAAATCGTAATGGCTGCTAATCCCTGTCCATGAAGGTGAATAAAGAAGGACATGCAGAAATCAATTGTGATTTCCATAGGATTTTTTGTCTTGACGAAGGAGACCCATTTCCTCCAGGATGATTCGTATTGCCGTCTTGTGGATTCGGTCTTGTATTCCTCTAGGAAGTCCAGACTTTTCTTCGAGATCCCAAACCTCTTCTTTGCGGCTAGGGAGAGAAAATCATGAGATGAAGGTCCTTGATTTTCGATGATGAAGCGAAGACAGTCAACTTCTGTACTTGTTGGGAGAGAACTGGGCCCGGGAGAGGGATCAGCTTGGGCTGCAGCTCCAGGACCAGGGGGTACCAGTTGCTCCGGGGCCACTTGGGAGCCACTAGGGCCGCTGTCCCTTTGAAGGTTCTCAGTTTGGAGAGGACTTTCAGCAGAAGGTTGGTGGGAGGGAACAGGTAGATCTTGGCCAGAGCGCCTATATATAAGTGTTCATGCATGATTTTATTAGTGATCCTAGGCTAAGTTATGAAGATAGTGGGATTATTTTACAATACTTTCGACCGTGATGCAAGTGTTTTTTCGCCTTCAGGGACCATATAGGGGATAGGTTAGTTAGTGTCCCTTCCTAACCTAACCTACTTGTAGGACCCCTATATGCTTCCTTCATCCCCTGCCTTGGCATTCCCTCTGTTTAGCCTTGATTCCCTTTCTAAGTAGAGGGATCAAGTGTCTAATGTAGTATTTATCGCCTCTCAGTCCTCCCTAAGGGAATGAACCCCCCTTAGGGTTGCGTCTGAGAGTGAGGAAAGGCTAGCCCTTCCTCTATGGCTAGGAATAGTCTATGACTGTCCTGCGATAGCGATATGTCTTCTATCTTTCCTAGTTCAGGGCTCTTAGCCCTGCTCTAGGTTAGGTTTTGGAAGGTTACTCTGTCCCCTGCTGAAACTGTACCCATGCACCGTTTCAGCCTGGCTGCCTTATCTTAGGTTAGGGAGTGTCCTCCCTTTCCCTAGTGGCCGCTCTGGTACAGAACCCCTTCCTTGGAAGACTCTTCTCTTCTCCCCTCCCCACCTATCTCTTGTATAGCCTAGCCTACACTTAGGTTAGTCTATACCCATCTGTCCCCTATCCTACAACTCCTCCTTAGGGTGGAGTGATAGGGCTACCTTGAGCTTCCATGTGCAGTCCGCTCTGGTACATATACCCTTCATAGTGTCCTATGGGGTTAGCCACTGGATGTGTTCTGCATGTGGAGGTCTCCCCCCTCTTTGGGTGTCCCCTAGCCCTCCCTTGGGCTACCCTAGCTCCCGGTCCTCTGAGACCCCTGCTCCTGGGTGATAGAGCCTGCCTCTATCATGGGTACACCCTCTCAGGGGAGGATGTCTGGGAGTCCATGACTGGACTTCTTACATCCCTCCCCCTGTCTCTCTCACTATCCGGGTGCCGGTCCCTTGCCGCCTCCACTGTCGGCGATACCCGCCTCCTACCTTGGTGACTCTCCCCTACCCTCATGCCGCCAGCCCCCCGCGTGCCGGGGGACTGTCGACCGCCGCCGGCTCCAGCCGATGGATCTCCTCCTTCCTCCTAGCTTCGCCGTCCGCCTGCCGGTCGGCCACCGGAGTGCCGGCATCCACTGCCGGCAACCTGGTTCAGCTATAACCATCCTTGTCCCAGTCACCAATCCGGCATCCTCCGACTGCTGGAGCCGCCGCTCCTCTGCCGGCGTGCCGCCGTTGTGCCGGTGGCCGCCACCCTGGTATTACTCTTGACTTACATATTGTCTGTTCTAATACCAGAAACTCTGCTGGAGCGGCCTCCAGCGTACCGGAGGTCTGCCGGAACCTCCCGGAGGCGTCAAGACTACTTGCACCCCCTTCTACTAGCTATCATTTGAATACTGATAGCCCTACACTGCAAACAGATGGCCTGTTTACACTCTTAAGATCAGTGCCTTGGTACTGTTCTATTAGTAATCATGCTGTCTCTTTGCATTCTTCAAAATTCCAGCATGCTGCGTGCATCTTAGCGCGGCTGGTTGCCGGAAGCAGTTACCCTCAGGGACCTGTTAGCCCCCTAATTTGGGACTGAGTGATCTCGGTCCCAAACTTATCCTTGGTTTTTTCCATGGAATTCCATTGCCCTGTGGAATTTTAAGGAATACTATCCTGTGCCTTCGGCCATCTCGGATTATCCAGGGATAAAGCTTGCGGTAGCCAGCCGGGCGGGATGCATGGAGTATGTTTTCTTTACTACTTCAATCTCTATGCATCACACCCTTCATTAAGTTAAAATTAATGATTAATCTTAACTTAGCTTAAGAACCACTCTTATGACTCCCCCCATACTCATTTTCTCTTTCTTCCACAGGAGGAGCAGATGAAGTGTGACTTCGACTTCTGCGCTGTGAAACGCCCGCACTTCTACGGGCATACGGCTTGCAGGACTCACGCCCCTTGTGCTAACAAGAAAGGGGATCTGAAATTCTGGGACCCACTGAATTGTACGGTCTGCCAGGCTCACCTAGTTGATGCCTTCGATAACCCTCCCTCAGCGGAGGTCAGGGACACTTCTCGGGAGAAGCTACGCAAGTGGGTGCGTGGCTTCCAGAAGAATGCCACCGGACCGTACCTGGCCACTGAAGAAATGAGGTCACTCCTGTTCCCTAAGGCCTCCCCTGATTCAGTGGTACCCAAGGATTTGATCCCCACTGTCCAAATTACAGTGGAACCTGATGTTGTCATGGCCCAGTCCATGCACGAGTGCCGCCTGGATTCCAAAGATGACGAACATATGTCGGATGTCTCGGAAGACACGGAGAAGACCCTTATGGCTCAAGGAGCTGAAGATGACGAAGACCAGGTGGAATACGCCGAGTCGGAGCAAGAGGTCGCTCCTCCTTCCATCTCCGCCCCTACTCCTACACCGACGGAAGTGTCTATCCCGTCTACCTCCACGACCCCGGATCCCTCTTCATCCACTCAAGAAATGATCCGGTTGATTAGAGCCGTCATGGACGACAGGTTAAAGGAGAATCAGGAGTTCATCAGGTCCATGATGGGATCCAGAAAACCGAAGAGGATTTCGGTTAAGGATCTCCCCGCTTGCTCACATGCCAACCCATGGAGGTATGCTGAGCATATGGTTATCGCGACCAGCAGGATCTTCGTCAGCGACAAGATCGGCACGGTCCCTTTTGGAAGATGTGGAGTTCTTCCCAAACTTCGAGGCCTACCCGGACTGTTACGTCCGACTTCGCTCTGAACCTGCCTCTAAAGAAGAGACCGAACCGAAGGAAGAGATAGTGTTCGATCTCGCGAAGGCCCAGGCTATGCTAGCCAACACGTTCAAGAGTAGGGGTTTTACCTGCTCTAAGCTTCCGGCCCTGAGCAAGAAGCACCCTACTTATGTCGCACCTGAAAATGCGGTACTTCCATTCTTGGAAAAGGCCTTCGCTGCGTGCCTTAAAGCTGTGGAAGAGGGGAAAGCCTGCCCTGCACTGGAGGAGTGCAGACCCTTCTCCATAGTTACTCCCCCTGACGCTCGACACTGGAAGGACATCCAGCATACGTTCGTTGTGGGAAAGCTAGATCCTGACGTCGCCGGACGTCAGTTTAACGAAGACCTCCCGAAGCTCAACGATCACCTCCTTCGTCGGGAACAAGATACGAAGGAGAGGCTCGCAGCATCCATGTCCCACCAAGTCCAACTTGAAATTATGGCCTGTGACACCAGAGTACCAGACCACTACATGGTACTTTCCAAATCCCACATGGCAACCCTGATGAAGGACTTGTACCACTTCATGAAGGCTCGCAGAGCCTGTCGTGAATTCGTGTTCGCAGGTGCCACTGTGAAACACGAACCCCGGAGGCTGATTTCCTCCAACATCTGGGGCAAACACCTCTTTCCTTCTGACCTTGTGAAGGAAATCACCGACAAAGCCGCCACGGAGAATAGGAACCTTCTCCACAAGTGGGGCATGTCAAGGAAGAGGAAACCCTCTCAGGACGACGGACCTCAACCTAAGAGGAAATCCTCAAAACAGAAACCCCAGCAACGTCAACCAAGACGTCAGTTTCCGGGACCCGCTACCTCCCAAGTGGCAGCTCAGCCACAACAGACCTTTCAATTGGTCACCCAACCGGTGTTGTCACAGTCACCGGTCTTCACCCCTGCTTTCGAGCAACAGACGACTACCTTTCGTCCCAAAGGTAGAGGCTCAAACAGAGGTGCAGGCAGAGACGCGTCTCGCCGTCCCTCCAGAGGCAGAGGAGGAAAGGGAGCTAGCGGCCGAGGCAGCAAGCCCTCGGGACACCAGAAGCAATGAAGTGCTTCCGGTGGGAGGAAGACTCCGCCAATTCCAGGATCGTTGGACCTTCGATCCCTGGGCACACAGCATCGTCAAGAAGGGTCTAGGCTGGAGTTGGACTCAACCACCCCCAACATTCCAGCAGTTCTTCCAACAATCAACCCCCCTTCTGGAAGAATATGTCCTAGATCTCTTGAACAAGAAGGTGATAAGGAAGGTAAAGTCCACCAGGTTCCAAGGAAGACTGTTTTGTGTCCCCAAGAAAGACTCCGACAAACTCAGAGTCATTCTGGACTTATCCCCCCTCAACTAGTTCATAGCGAACGACAAGTTCAAGATGCTGACTCTTCAACAAATAAGGACCCTTCTGCCTCGAGGTTCCTACACGGTCTCCATAGACCTGGCGGATGCCTACTGGCACGTTCCAATGAACCATCACGCTTCCTCCTACCTAGGATTTCGACTCCAAAGGAAAAGCTACGCCTTCCGGGCCATGCCCTTCGGCCTCAATGTGGCCCCTCGGATCTTCACAAAGCTGGCGGACGCCATAGTACAACAGCTCCGCCTCCGAAACGTCCAGGTGATGGCCTACCTCGACGACTGGCTAGTCTGGGCTCCATCGCCCGAAGATTGTGTAAAATCTTGCAACAAAGTCACCCAGTACCTAGAACACCTGGGATTCAAAATCAACGAGAAGAAATCTCGCCTCTCTCCAGCTCAGAAGTTCCAGTGGTTAGGAATCCAATGGAACCTTCAGTCACACCGCCTTTCCATCCCCCAGAAGAAAAGGAAGGAAATAGCAGGGTCTGTCAAGCGACTACTGAAATCCCAACGAATTTCAAGACGCCAGCAGGAACGAGTTCTAGGCTCTCTACAGTTCGCCTCAGTAACAAACCCAGTGCTTCGTGCACAGCTAAAGGATGCCGCGGGAGTCTGGAGACGTTCTGCATCCATCGCTCGAAGAGACCTCAAGAGACGGCTCCCAAACTGACTTCGACTTCTCCTCAAGCCGTGGTCGGAAGCAAAGGCCCTGAAAAGGTCCATTCCTCTTCAACACCCTCCTCCATCACTCAACATCCACACGGACGCTTCGCTGGAGGGTTGGGGAGGTCACTCCCACCAAAAACAGGCTCAAGGCACCTGGTCTCCCCTGTTCAAGACGTTCCACATAAACATCTTGGAGGCCATGGCGGTCCTTCTAACTCTGAAGAAATTATCCCCGCCTCCCTCGATCCACATTCGTCTAACCCTAGACAACTCGGTGGTAGTTCGTTGTCTCAATCGCCAAGGCTCAAGATCGCCCCAGATAAATCAGGTGCTTCTCCCAATCTTCCGTCTGGCAGAGAAGAAGAAGTGGCACCTGTCTGCAGTTCACCTACAAGGATTCCGCAACGTGACAGCGGATGCTCTATCTCGAACAAACCCGATAGAGTCGGAATGGTCTCTAGACGCAAGATCATTCTCCTTCATCTCTCACCAAGTCCCAGAACTTCAGATAGATCTCTTCGCAACGAGCGACAACAATCAACTTCCTCGGTATGTGGCCCCGTACGAGGACCCCAAGGCAGAAGCAGTGGATGCCATGTCACTGGACTGGAACAGATGGTCCAAGATCTACCTGTTCCCTCCCACCAACCTTCTGCTGAAAGTCCTCTCCAAACTGAGAACCTTCAAAGGGACAGCGGCCCTAGTGGCTCCCAAGTGGCCCCGGAGCAACTGGTACCCCCTGGTCCTGGAGCTGCAGCCCAAGCTGATCCCTCTCCCGGGCCCAGTTCTCTCCCAACAAGTACAGAAGTTGACTGTCTTCGCTTCATCATCGAAAATCAAGGACCTTCATCTCATGATTTTCTCTCCCTAGCCGCAAAGAAGAGGTTTGGGATCTCGAAGAAAAGTCTGGACTTCCTAGAGGAATACAAGACCGAATCCACAAGACGGCAATACGAATCATCCTGGAGGAAATGGGTCTCCTTCGTCAAGACAAAAAATCCTATGGAAATCACAATTGATTTCTGCATGTCCTTCTTTATTCACCTTCATGGACAGGGATTAGCAGCCATTACGATTTCAACCTGCAAATCGGCCTTGACCAGACCAATTCTGTATGCCTTCCAAATTGATCTGTCCAGCGACATCTTCAATAAACTACCGAAAGCATGTGCTCGCCTACGCCCAGCACCCCCACCGAAACCGATCTCCTGGTCATTAGACAAGGTTCTCCATTTCGCCTCCAACTTGGATAATGATTCATGCCCTCTCAAGGATCTGACTCAGAAAGTTATATTTCTCTTTGCTCTTGCTTCGGGAGCTCGAGTCAGCGAAATAGTGGCATTATCAAGAGAGGAAGGGCACATCCTGTTTACCGATACAGGAGACGTTACCCTCTCCCCTGATCCGACGTTTCTCGCCAAAAATGAATTACCCACCAAAAGATGGGGCCCCTGGAGAATATGCCCCCTGAAGGAAGATGTCTCTTTATGCCCAGTAGAGAGCCTCAAGGTCTATCTTCGCAGAACTTCGAACTTTGGTGGAGGCCAACTCTTCAAAGGAGAAACATCGGGCAGCGACCTGTCACTGAAACAATTAAGAGCGAAAATCACCTACTTCATTCGCAGAGCGGATCCTGACAGTACACCCGCCGGTCATGATCCTAGGAAAGTTGCATCATCTCTGAATTTCTTTCAGAGTATGGACTTTGAAAGCCTTAAAAACTTCACAGGCTGGAAGTCCTCGCGCGTTTTCTTTAAACATTATGCGAAACAAGTGCACGAAGTCAAACATTTTGTGGTAGCCGCAGGTAGTGTTATGAAACCTGCACCTAACTCTGCATAGAACAGTGAGTTACTTGGGACTCTAACTCTTCGGGTGCCTATGTTGACCCTCGAGCGATACATAGTGATGTCGAAAACACTTAGTGCTTTTATAACTGTTCTTATCCCAGGTGAAATGTCATAGTTGTCACACAAGTGCCGCATGCCCTGAGCATGATGTGTTTTTAATCAAAGACTTACGTTTCTCGAGAACGAGTGCCTACTAATAAACTTGAAATTTCTTTTCAGATTCAAGAGCAAGTCTTTATTACTATGTACATTATAATTACTGTAAATGAACTTTACTTATTGCTGCAATTCATTTAATGTCTGCATTTGTGAAATAAAATTTCTATTTTATTACCTGTGCGTCTCAATCAGCTCCTACTTACTATGAAATACATGCCTGTCATAGTTTTATTATCCCCTTTTTTCCTTATGGTTATGGAGAAATTAAGATACTAACTCTTAATTTATATTCACTCTGATTATGTAATGTTCCAATACGAATACTTACTCTTCATACCCTGGAGATGAATCACCCTTCTCAGCACACAGTGCCCAACCACCACTGGTCTGCTTTTCAGAATGTTCCTATACGAATGCCAAACATTCAGCTTCGTCTCCAAGTTCTTCAAGTTCTTCTATCAGGGTGAATAGCCCTTCAATACCACTTTGACGTCGGCATGGCCCGTGGGAACTTCACTGCCAAGGGGGGCAGGATGATTCTTCCCTACGGTTCTTTACCAAGATTACTATGCTATTTTGTCAATGCCTTGGCACTTACTAATAGGGGAAAATCTACCACGATACATTGATTCTCTGGTATTCTTCCATCAGGACGCCATGGCTTGAGCCCAAAAAACGGATTTTGAGCGAAGCGAAAAATCTATTTTTGGGTGAGATAGCCATGGCGTCCTGATGGACCCTCCCTGCTACTTCGTCCAGTTTTTAGGTCCCACCCTGCTCTGCTGTATCATGGTGATGGGCAAGCAACTGGCTTCAGGATGAAGACGGACGTGACGTCATTTAAGCAATGGCGCCCGTTTGTTTACGTCTCGAGTACCAGAAGTAGCCACGAATGAGATTAGCTATGGAACGGCTCCCAGCTATTCTCAGCCCTTACACACCGAAGCATTAACTCTGTTCGGGGTGTAGATAGCTATGTGGCGCGTTAATACATGCGTCCCCTGTTGATATACGATGTCTTAAAGGGAAACCTTTAGGATACTCGCTCCAGAAGTTAGAATTCTGTGATAACCTGTGGTTAAATTCTCTGGGAATATCTTAGTAGTTATTTACCCAAGGAAGCTACCAAAAAGGAACCTTCCATCAGGACGCCATGGCTATCTCACCCAAAAATAGATTTTTCGCTTCGCTCAAAATCCGTTATGTATATGTATATATATATATATATATATATATATATATATATATATATATATATATATATATATATATATATATATATATACAGTATATATATATATATATATATATATATATATATATATATATATATATATATATATATATATATATATATATATATATATATATATATATATATATATATATATATATATATATATATATATACAGTATATATATATACATATATATATATATATATATATATATATATATATATATATATATATATATATATATATAATATATATATATATATAATTCTTACTGAATTAAGGTTTACTACACGTATATAAACCTTTCTGTCTCTTTAACAACCAGACTCGAGAGGTGTCAGTAACCTACACAGATCAATGCCATCTAAGTACAAACAATGCTTTACGTATGTGACGACACTAATATACAAACTTTTTGCTAGATTGTTCCTTGAACTCACAATCCTCGGGTTTTTTCGTAGAGTCTACCCAGACTCTTCCCTGTAGGGGGCATGAAGCATTGACATGTTCTATGATCAGTTTAATGATGTATAACGGTAACATCAAGTGTCTCTAGGTCCAGAGGACCAAAAGGAAAATTTATCTCGAGAGTAACGGCACTATTGAAAATCCACATATACATTAATGCTCTGGTAAACTTCCATCAGGACGACATGGCCTGAGCCCCCCCAAAAAAACGGATTTTGAGCGAAGCGAGAAGTCTATTTTTGGATGAGGTAGGCATGTCGTCCTGATGGACCCACAATATTTTTGACAAAAGGATAATGAATCTCTCCCTATGGTACTGTATCTGCAACACTTACAAAGCTACAAAGAATGGCTTGGTAGCGATTTGGCGCAGTATTTACAGTACGGTAGGAGCGTCGCCTTTTTAACGACTCTCCGATATTGTTGCCACTTTTCCCTCTCGAAGCGAAAACTCTATTAGGGATGTAGATAGCTATGCGACGTGTCAAAAATACGTCCTCTGATATTAGGCGATATCCCTTTTTAAATTTTAAGGGATATTCGCTCCAGGAGTTAGAATTCTGGATACCTTTGGTAAATTCTCTGGGATATATCACTGTAGTCAAATATACCTAGAAAGTTACTAATGAAGGAACTTCCATCAGGACTACATGGCTACCTCACCCAAAAATAGATTTTTCGCTTCGCTCAAAATCCATTATATATGTTGGTGTGGTACTGTTATAAACACACATTAGTGTTCTATCTCAAGTCTCTTCAATGTGATATAGATTTGTTGGACTCGTAGGTTACTTCTTCTGAGTAAGTCTAGATAAGTTAACTTCAAAACAGTTTATTAGTACCTCCATCACTGGAGTATGGATGGTTTGGTCAGATGACCATTCCGTATGACAAGAATAATAAAACTGACAAAAATATAGGTTTTGGTGATAATGTTTTATGAGTTATCTCAGCATTTATTACAAATATAATTACACAAGATTACTACCGGAAGCCATATGGTTCCGTGCAGAGACCAAGAGGTCAACTGTTTCTCACGGGATGCTTGTATTATGTTGACGTTACATACAAAATGTTACCTATGCAATGATTTAGCTTGGTTTTACTTTCACATCCTGTTATGGCTCGACGTTCACACTCCATCTCCCTATGATCCATTGGGTCATAGGTTTATAAATGTTTATGTATATTACATTAGCTCGGACAGCTACCTTCAAATAATTGAATAACAAAAAGTACATTAAAAATATGTTTTCTAGGAGTGTGACTGGCTATATATATATTTTTTTCAGCCATAAACAAGTGATAAAGGATGTACGTTCAAATAGGTATATTTAAAAAAAAAAATACATACCTAACGGACATTGTCAAAAATAAAGAAAAATGCATGGAAAATACAGATCTATATATGGTATATTGCTAGCAAATGATTATGTGGTACCCCCCAAAAAAACTGATGTACATATTATTCGGTAACTTGTTAAAAAATAGTTGTAACCTTAGTAAAGATATAATTACAGGGCACAAAGAAAGATTCCTGGTAAATACACGCACCACGGTTTCATATATATATATATATATATATATATATATATATATATATATATATATATATATATATATATATATATATATATATATATATATATATATATATATATATATATATATGTGTATATATATGTATATATATATATATATATATATATATATATATATATATATATATATATATATATATATATATATATATATATATATATATATATATATATATATATATATATATATATGGCTTATATATTTTATGAGATGGCCAAAAGATACTTTTATTTTAACATATAGGGCTTATATATTTTATTAGGTGCCCAAAAAATGTTTTATTTTTTTTTTATTTTGTAAATGTTCTTTTTTAAATGTTTTTAAAATGCATATGTCCTAGAGTCTCTTCAATTTTACTCCTTCGAGTGAATGAAATGGCCAATTTCAAATGGCTCTAAATTGAAAAGCTTTCAAAATATATGGAGTGTTGTCTGGACATGGCAAAACGTTCCTCTTGAGCTCCACCTGTCTTTGCCTTAACCTATGCTGAACAAAGATGTCAACATGTAGAAACGAAGATCTGCATAAGTCGGTGACTGGTGGTCCATCTCGGTTAAGCAACTGATTAGCCACTCGTGCGTTTTATGGGAGAGGTAAGGATGGGATTGTAGTGGTCCACGTGAAATTCGCGAAGTAGGTCCGTTCCCTGATGATAGTGTTAATTCCTTGGACCATGTAATTCGGGGACGTACCGATACATTGAAGCCGGCCTTGTCATATCTTATCCATGAGCCGTTGTTCAATCTGCAATTGAACTTATTATCTTCAAAAGGATAAAGTTTATTCAGACAATTTTCATATGTATGGGAGAGAGCACCGCTTAGCGCTATACCTAACTCGCATGAATCCATTGATTTTTTATGGAATTCAAAGGAGTCAGCTGTACATACTTTATTATTCATTACGTCTTTAATGACCGTATATGTTTCCTTATCAGGGGAATTCAATACGTGTCCTGTCAAACTGGATATTACCGGACTTGAGTTATTCGTCATGAAAGTCGGGAATGGTGATATCTTGTATGATTGCCAGGCATCGGAAGAATCAAAGGGTACTGTAATCATGATCCTGTAATTTTCAACGCTTACTGTAATTAGGCTATAATAAAATTCTAACCTATGGGCGTCTAACAAAGGAACATAACCTATTTTCTCCTGTCCGTTCTCCAAAATTAACATTAAGTCTTTTATCGGCAACAGATGTGGTGATAGAACACCTTTAGTTACTAACGTAATAGCTTCCACATAGTCTGTTTATTTCTCAATGAAATGTGCAATTTTAGTATGGATATGATCTATTTTTGAATTATAATACGTTAATGTTGACAGCAAGTTTTGTACTTCCATAATCTGACTGATTTTGCTAGAATGTTCGTTCACCAAACTCATAATCTGATTAATTGATTTTAACTAATTCCTTAGTTCTGAAAAAAACTACAGTAATTCGTTTTCATGTTCTAAAAACTCAAATTTCTTATTTTGATTACTGATTTTAAGATAATTTGAAAAATGTTTAGTGCAGCAAAAATAAATGGGTTATGTCTTTCAAGGTTAGTGTGTCTTTCTGTCCACATCAGAAGGTCACGAGCCAAAGATTCTGCCTCGTAAGTCTTATTTTGCAAGTCTTGTGATAGCATTTCTGCTACTCTTAGTGTCGGCGCAAGCGAACTCTTTGTATTAAAAAGAAAAAGTCTTTTATGCATCTCATTTAATGAAGAAGCAAACCTTGAAATGTCGCTCTTTAAGCTAGTGACGTCATTCTCTGTGAGAAAAATAGCTTGTATGTTTACTTCTATAATTATAATGCTTGCAGTATTAAAAACGTCTTCTGTTCTCTCTACTATAGTGCCATATTTAAAATCTATACTTTTAGTTTAAGGGCTCTTCCCACATGAGAAAAATGTCTGAGCGAACAATATCGATCCTAACAATAAAAACTTCATTTTAGAAACCTGCAATGAGAATAATATATGTAATTAATCCTGTATTAAGAAGAAAAAAATTTTAACATACAAATATCATACAAGTTTCATAGATAAAAAAAATTCCCTCACTTCCTTCTCTCTTATTTTAATTTCTTATGTGAGCCAATGGTATAATTCTCTCATCATTGGGTTGGGATACGTTTTGAACTCTAAATCTATTGGCCGTTAATGTTTCCAAAATGTTAAATGGGCCTTCAAACTTAGGTGTTAGTTTGTAATTGAGTCCTTTACGTACATTTACCTGTATGTATACCTTATCACCCACGGTATATGTTTTAGTTGGCTTCGCTATTTTATTATGATTCTTTTTCATTATGATTTGTGATTCTTCTAAATTCTTTCGAAGGATATCATAACGACTTTTGCTTGCATTTATAACTTCCTTTAAAGGATTTGATAAATTAGTTGTAGGCGTTAATACATGGAAAGGCGTTCTAACTGGGGTACCATACAATGCCTCGTGCAGCGACATTTTAATTGATACATGATATGAGTGATTCAGAGTACTTAGTACCACAGGTATTGCAATATCCCAGTTGGGGTCTGATCCCCCTAGTGTTAATCTTAACCCTGGATAGGTACGGTGGGTCATACGCGACCCCGAGCGTCAAAAAAAAAGAGGTTTTTCTCACGTGACTCACCCCCGTGACTGAATTTGTGGGTGATCGACCTGCAGGAGGTGTCTCCCCTACACGCTCTAGTAGTGTCCAGATGTGCATTGCTGTAGCTGTACTTCTTCCCCGATTTCTGAGACGCGTCGGGGTCGAGCGCGACCGAGTTTACCCTTCTAAGGTAATTTGCATAATTATCAAAGTTATTACGTATTATGAAATTGTCGTAGAATGGTGCAACTTGTATAGGTTATCAGTTGTGGAAAGTCTTGGTGGATTGTTTGGCTACCATGTGCATGATTTTTTTTTTAGTTAAAATGTCGTTCATCACCACGAGGACCATTTTACCGCGAGTGCCCCTTTTTCATTTTTTTTCATTTTTTTGCCAAGTCATTTTTCCGTAAGATATTGCCAAATAGTGTCGTAAAACTTTTGCTTGTTTAGTGTTGGAAAGTGTGTCTTGATGAACTGGCTACCCATGCGTGACTTTGTTTTTGTTAGATACGACGTAGTTATTGGTATATTGGGTATTTAACTGCGGTTGCCAATTTCTGTTTTTTTTTCAATATTTGTAAAAATTTTTACGTAGTAAGGAATTGCCGTATATTATTCATTTTTTTTTCATGTTTATGTGTTAGAAAGTGTGCCTTGATGGTTGGGCTAACACGTGCATGTCTTTTTTTTTATCTGAGATGCCGTATATTAGAATGTTGGGCATTTTTCCGCGAGTGCCCCTTTTTATTTGTTTTGCATTTTTTTGCTTAGTCATGTTACCGTAAGGAATTGGCAAGTAGTGTCGCAAAACTTATATTTTTATAGTGTTGGAAAGTGTTTCTAGATGATCTGGCTACCCATGCCTATTTTTTTTTAGCCAGATATGGCGTATATATAAGTATGTGTTCGATTTTCCTATGATTGCCATTTTTTCGTTTTTTCCCATTTCTTTCAAAATTACTACGTACTAAGGAACTATCACAGAGTAATGATTCATTTATATGTTTATTTGTCGGAAAATGTGCCTTGATGGTTTGCCTAGCACGTGGCTGAAATTTTTTTTTTCTGAAATGCCGTATATTCGAATGGCCATTTTTCCGCGAGTGCCCCTTTTTATTTGTTTTGCATTTTTTTGCTTAGTCATGTTACCGTAAGGAATTGGCAAGTAGTGTCGCAAAACTTGTAATTTTATAGTGTTGGAAAG
This sequence comes from Palaemon carinicauda, assembly GCF_036898095.1. Taxonomy (NCBI): domain Eukaryota; kingdom Metazoa; phylum Arthropoda; class Malacostraca; order Decapoda; family Palaemonidae; genus Palaemon; species Palaemon carinicauda. The sequence goes on from NC_090746.1 coordinate 76,264,970, forward strand.
TGTTTCTAGATGATCTGGCTACCCATGCCTATCTTTTTTTTTAGCCAGATATGGCGTATATATAGGTATGTGTTCGATTTTCCTGTGATTGCCATTTTTTCATTTTTTCCCATATCTGGTAATGTTTCGATATATTGATAAGTCCAATCAGGGATTTTTACCCTGTTTATCAAGGGAAAAAATCTTCCTTTCCACTAGTATTCTCTTTCTGTCTGGAGATATAAATTATCCTCTAAATAGCAGGAGGATCTTCTTCCCTTAAATCTTGGAAACAAGATTCACAGTTCAGTAGTATTTTTCTTTCTTAATTTTTACGATACACATAGATTAAGGCTGTAAACTTGAGCTGGGGGCGAGAAACGGGTAAAAAGTGAGATTTCCCGTAAAGCAGTTTCAAGGTTTGTGGTTATTGGACGACTATTAGCATAACTGCTGTGCAAGAAGAACCGATCTTTTCGGGTGTCTCGGGAGACGATCCTCAGACGCCAATTGTCCTTTTCTTCTCGATACAGGAATTCGTAACATTTAAAAGGCAGTCAAATTTATTGCCCTTCTTGGGCCAACAAATCTTTCGAAACTGCTCAGAATATACAACACGTAATGAAAGTGTAAATTTCGAAAGCAAAGAGTTTAAAAGGAAAAGCTACCAAGATTTTATGTTTCAACGGAAATTTTCTCTCACAATCTCCTGAAATTAGCTTCCGCCATCTGAAAACACTGTCCTGATAAGCTGTCTCAATTGGAATTGCAATGTGTTCCGGTGCACACAAGATGGACGAGATAAAATCAATTATTCGTGTAAACTTTATTGTTTCAGATGTATTTTACAGTATTTATTTTTCTTGTGATGTCAGATAATGTTTATTATTCTCTTTAATGGTACTGTGTATCTAATATTCGATTATAACAGATGAACAGATCTATTAAAATTAATGGCTGCCCCTCCCCCTTTTTTAAATTAGACTCCGATAAAACAAATGAATGGCTAAAAAACAAACCTTCAATTAGATTGGAATACGTAAGTGATCAATCTCTACTATAAATGTTCCTATTTATATGGAACATGTTTTGCTGTACAGAAACACGCGGACACTACCTTTCTGAAGAAGGAATCTCATTTATCTTTGGAACTTCTCCATTACAGCCTTTCTTGGTCACCTTACTAGACATGAAATGGGACATACTCCTTACGATGAGCATGTCCTTCGCACGCTACTCGGGGCTATAAAACTATAACTATATGTAACAGCGTCGTAACAGTGTTTTAGTTTTTGTTTATAAGAAAACATCCCAAATGGAAACCTAATCATTGTTATAAATGGGTAAGAAAACGGATCAGATTAGATTTGAAGGTTATGTATATATGTTTTCAATATATGAAAATATACAAGAAGAATTTCATAATATCTTTATTTGTCTCTATCTTTCTCCATAACCTGAGTAAAAAAATGGAAGTTTCCATCTTTTCTTCTATTCGATAGCCCTTAATAGTAACTTTCAAAACCCCCTTCACATGTTTTTTTTTTTTTATCTTAAAATCAGTTAAAAGGTTAAACATATGAAAGGCTTTGAATATTTTTACCAGATTTTAAGAGTAAAACCTTGGATATATCGTTCCATGAACAGAATTATTAGTAACGGCGGTTGGATGTGGCTTCTCTTTAGAAAAAGAATTATATTATTATTATTATTATTAATTGCTAAGCTACAACCCTAGTTGGAAAAGCAGAATGCTATAAGCCCAGGGGCTCCAACAGGGAAAATAGCCCAGTGAGGAAAGGAAACAAGGGAAAAAATAAATATTTCAAGAATAATAATAAAACAAATATCTATGTAAACTATAAAAACTTTAACAAAACATGAGGAAGAGAAATTAGATAGAATAGTGTGCCCGAGTGTACCCTCAAGCAAGAGAACTCTAACCCAAGACAGTGGAAGACCATGGTACGGAGGCTATGGCACTACCCAAGACTAGAGAACAATGGTTTGATTTTGGAGTGTCCTTCTCCTAGAAGAGCTGCTTACCATAGCTAAAGAGTCTCTTCTACCCTTACCAAGAGGAAAGTAGCCACTAAACAATTACAGTTCAGTAGTTAACCCCTTTGGTGAAGAAGAATTGTTTGGTAATCTCAGTGTTGTCAGGTGTATGAGGATAGAGGAGAATCTGTAAAGAATATGCCAGACTATTCGGTGTATGTGTAGGCAAAGGGAAAGGGAACCGTAACCAGAGAGAAGGATCCAATGTAGTACTGTCTGGCCAGTCAAAGGACCCCATAACACTCTAGCGGTAGTATCTCAACGGGTGGCTGGTGCCCTGGCCAACCTACTACCTACATGGAAGATCATTATAAAGGGAAGATATTAATCGACTTTTTATGTTCGAAAACAATATCTACAATGTTTTTGAATTTACTAAAATGGTCAAATGTGGATATATGAGACAGCATACATATATCTACATTGAATCTTAGGATATGTACGATACATGCGTATGTTTTTGTCAATGGTAAGTGATCCTTTAAAATATTCAAGTTGACAAATTATATTATGCATGTACACGAAATCATACCGGAAACTTTTTTTTTTTTTTTTGTAATCTCTCTAAACTAAATACCTAAAATTCTTACAAAATCTTGCCTTTAATCATTCAAACGCCTCCTAATTACCAAACATTTTTTCAAAAATCAACTGCGGATGGAGGGGACTTTTTTAGGCTTAATGCTATCACAATCCTTAATGCTATCACAATCCTGATAGCCTAAAGAAAGGATGAAATTGTTTCGTAAGAAATTAAAACAAAAGAATACTGTTGTTATAAAGCTCTTAGTAAGACGATAAAGGTTAAATTAAAGTTTCTGTCGGGGAAAAAAAATTTGAAATCCTGAAGCGTTTCATTGAATGGTATCAATAAAACCACTTAGATTAGTTGGAAATATAATAAAAACATATATCAAAATCATTTACGGTATCTTTTTTCGTAAGAGATTAAAAAAGATACTGTAGTTATATAACTCTTAGTAAGACGATAAAGGTTAAATGAATGTTTCTGTCGGGGAAAAAAAGAATATTGAAATGCTGAAGCGTTGCATTTAAATAGTGTCAATATAAACCATTTACGTTAGTTGAAGATAAAATAAAAACATGCATCAAAATCTATGAGAGAAAATAAATCAAGATAATAATCGCCACCGCCTGATTGCTACTACCTGAAGAGGAGAATATGGTTACACGACTATGAGAAATACGTCTCTCTCTCTCTCTCTCTCTCTCTCTCTCTCTCTCTCTCTCTCTTCACTCAAACACATATACACACAGAAGCAGACACACACACACACACACACATATATATATATATATATATATATATTCAGATAAGCCATATATATTTTTGATACATTAATGTCTGGATTCTCTTAACGACCTCGGGATCAGAGCCCCAGGCGAAATCACACAAAGACAAGAGCTTGGCTCCGGCCGGGAATCGAACCCTGGTCGGCAAGCTTGTATAGACAGTGACTAAGCCACTTGGCCACGAAGCTTAGTGGCCAAGTGGCTTAGTCACTGTCTATTCTTCTACCCCGCTCTCACACAACCGCATCTCTTGCCACAGCCAGTTGTGCATGAACAGGTCACTAACTCAGTGCAAGCTTTCGGAATAGGTGCTAATGTCATTAGTTCTGGCTTTATCATTCCATCTTCAAGTATCCAACCACTGTCTGTCGCATTAGGTAGCACGGGGGATGGAGTCAAGGCTTTCTTCCAGACAAGGGCTTGGTAGTTAACGCGCCTTATATGTTTGTCAAGCGCATCTTCAGTTGGTGGAAGGGCGTCAAGGGTTTTCTCTCCCTGGACAAAGGTCTTTACTCCTGCTTCATTAAGTTGTGGAATGATCTTCGTACAGGCAGTTGAATCGGTAGAACTTACAAAGTTCAAACTTGCAGCAATGTTTTTGTGTTGAACATGCTGACATAAATCTTTTTATAGTTTACATATGAAAGATATATTTCAAAGTTGCTACTGTTCTTAAAATATTTTATTGTTTTAATATATTTACTGTTCCTGAAATATTTAGTATTTATTTTTTATTATTTAATTCATCTCCTTATTTCCTTTCCCTAATTGGCTATTTTTGCTTTTTGGAGCCCTTGAGCTTATAGCATCCTGCTTTTCCAACCAGGGTTGTAGCTTAGCTAGTAATATATATATATATATATATATATGTGTGTGTGTGTGTGTGTGTGTGTGTGTGTATTTATTATCATTTTCTTATTATTATCAGTGATAGTAATTATCGTATTAATGCCATTGAACCGGAAATCGTATTTCAACCTACAAAATATAGAAAATATAGAAAAGACATTTCTATTCATTCTTATTATATCTTCACGTTTTGTATTCGGTTTTAATTTTATTTCCAACTTTTCATAAATAAGACATCGTCTCAGACAGTTGAAAAGTCCATTTTTTTTTTCAGATTTATCTATGCAATGAAAGGATAGAGATCATCTTTTAAAATGGTCTAAAACGAAATAAAGTAAAAATGCTCTGACTACTTCAAGATTTCATTCAACCAAGTTCCAAAGAAAGTGAAAAAACGAAAATTACATAAATATATCTCCCGTTACGATATCTCTGCGTCCTTGCCAATCAACAGTAATTATCTTTTCTCTAATGGCACTCTTTGATATCCTCCAGATACAAAATTGCTTGAAGATGAACGTAATCAAAACTTGTTCTCTAATGAGAATGGTATTGCGTCATTCCTGATTGTTTTTTTTTTTTTTTTTTTTTTATTCTAAATATATTTTGTCTTAACATGTTTTATTTAGACGGAAATTCATCCCAACCAGACAGGGACTGTATTTTCCATTGCTGTCAACATACGAGCGGTACCACCTCTATTTTACGTAAGAAATGTTAGAATAGAAATTCAAGGGATCACTAATATGAATTTTAATTTGTATTTGATGCTTCTGTACAT
>NC_090746.1:76274950-76279950 GCF_036898095.1 Palaemon carinicauda
ACTATTAGCAGAGTTTGCAATTTGATATAATGGCAGGAATAAAAAGGTTTCCGGCCAAGGATATATGAAATATGACAATATAAACATACGCAAATAGAAAATGCATGGACAAAATTATATAAATAATTTCATTGTAATGGAAAGCAAAGTGTTATGGTAGAAAATTCCTATTTCTATGATTCCATATCATAAGGCAAAAGTTGGAAGAAAAAGCAAGTGTTTTACTGAGAGTAAAGAGAGAGAAAAAAAAAGATGATTCGTGAGAAGAGATCCTCTACTCTAAGCGATACATACATAAAATGCTGGCATTAATGTTGCCAGGCATTTCTCGTTTTAAAAACGAATATATTGACGTTTGGTAATGATATTACGGTCACCAACCCGTAAAAGATAATAACAAGGTAGGGTAAAAATAACGGTCGCCTGTATTTAGTAAAATACGGCAGAGAATAGTATATTTTTACGGTGAATTTTCGACTAAAATTACAGTATATTTTTTACAGTGTATACAAAATATGTTAGTGATGAATAGAGGAAGAAGAAATGCAACTTAAGATTCGACAGTCGTATGTATGATTGATCATAAAATTATAAAACTCATTATAACTTTCCGACTTTGAAAAGAAAATCTCCTCAATGAAAAAAAAAAAAAAAAAAAATGAACAACTAAATATACATAATATAGTTGATGGAAAACATAGGCCCCGAAAAGAAAGAGAAATAACATTCAATTTAAATATCAGTAAAACTCGTAGAGTAAATAGAAATGAATAACTTATTAAGCATTAAGTCAGTGTAGAATATTTCACTAGGCATCTTTTTCATTACATAGGCAGAATTTTTCTTTTTATTAGAACGTCCTTTCACATAAAATCATAATCTACCGTTTTTACTCTGGTATTTCAGAAATACTCGGTAAGTTCGTTTATCTTTGAAATATTTCCCCCAAACATGTTGATAACTAATCCTTAGCAGGATTTTATTTTAACTCGAGAAGAAAATTTATATTATTTCAGAACAATGTATGCCAGGGAATAAATCAGACTGAAGCATCGTATCATCATAAAAACAGGAAATTCTTACTTTTTTTTCGAGATTTTCATAACAAACGGTAAAAAGGCTATGCATTTACGTTCGTATGTACAGAAGCATCAAATACAAATTAAAATTCATATTAGTGATCCCTTGAATTTCTATTCTAACATTTCTTACGTAAAATAGAGGTGGTACCGCTCGTATGTTGACAGCAATGGAAAATACAGTCCCTGTCTGGTTGGGATGAATTTCCGTCTAAATAAAACATGTTAAGACAAAATATATTTAGAATAAAAAAAAAAAAACAAAAAAAACAATCAGGAATGACGCAATACCATTCTCATTAGAGAACAAGTTTTGATTACGTTCATCTTCAAGCAATTTTGTATCTGGAGGATATCAAAGAGTGCCATTAGAGAAAAGATAATTACTGTTGATTGGCAAGGACGCAGAGATATCGTAACGGGAGATATATTTATGTAATTTTCGTTTTTTCACTTTCTTTGGAACTTGGTTGAATGAAATCTTGAAGTAGTCAGAGCATTTTTACTTTATTTCGTTTTAGACCATTTTAAAAGATGATCTCTATCCTTTCATTGCATAGATAAATCTGAAAAAAAAATGGACTTTTCAACTGTCTGAGACGATGTCTTATTTATGAAAAGTTGGAAATAAAATTAAAACCGAATACAAAACGTGAAGATATAATAAGAATGAATAGAAATGTCTTTTCTATATTTTCTATATTTTGTAGGTTGAAATACGATTTCCGGTTCAATGGCATTAATACGATAATTACTATCACTGATAATAATAAGAAAATGATAATAAATACACACACACACACACACACACACACACACACACACACATATATATATATATATATATATATATATATATATATATATATATATATATATATATATATATATATATATATATATATATATATATATATTACTAGCTAAGCTACAACCCTGGTTGGAAAAGCAGGATGCTATAAGCTCAAGGGCTCCAAAAAGCAAAAATAGCCAATTAGGGAAAGGAAATAAGGAGATGAATTAAATAATAAAAAATAAATACTAAATATTTCAGGAACAGTAAATATATTAAAACAATAAAATATTTTAAGAACAGTAGCAACTTTGAAATATATCTTTCATATGTAAACTATAAAAAGATTTATGTCAGCATGTTCAACACAAAAACATTGCTGCAAGTTTGAACTTTGTAAGTTCTACCGATTCAACTGCCTGTACGAAGATCATTCCACAACTTAATGAAGCAGGAGTAAAGACCTTTGTCCAGGGAGAGAAAACCCTTGACGCCCTTCCACCAACTGAAGATGCGCTTGACAAACATATAAGGCGCGTTAACTACCAAGCCCTTGTCTGGAAGAAAGCCTTGACTCCATCCCCCGTGCTACCTAATGCGACAGACAGTGGTTGGATACTTGAAGATGGAATGATAAAGCCAGAACTAATGACATTAGCACCTATTCCGAAAGCTTGCACTGAGTTAGTGACCTGTTCATGCACAACTGGCTGTGGCAAGAGATGCGGTTGTGTGAGAGCGGGGTAGAAGAATAGACAGTGACTAAGCCACTTGGCCACTAAGCTTCGTGGCCAAGTGGCTTAGTCACTGTCTATACAAGCTTGCCGACCAGGGTTCGATTCCCGGCCGGAGCCAAGCTCTTGTCTTTGTGTGATTTCGCCTGGGGCTCTGATCCCGAGGTCGTTAAGAGAATCCAGACATTAATGTATCAAAAATATATATGGCTTATCTGAATATATATATATATATATATATATATATATATATATATATATATATATATATATATATATATATATATATATATATATGTGTGTGTGTGTGTGTGTGTGTCTGCTTCTGTGTGTATATGTGTTTGAGTGAGAGAGAGAGAGAGAGAGAGAGAGAGAGAGAGAGAGAGAGAGAGGGACGTATTTCTCATAGTCGTGTAACCATATTCTCCTCTTCAGGTAGTAGCAATCAGGCGGTGGCGATTATTATCTTGATTTATTTTCTCTCATAGATTTTGATGCATGTTTTTATTTTATCTTCAACTAACGTAAATGGTTTATATTGACACTATTTAAATGCAACGCTTCAGCATTTCAATATTCTTTTTTTCCCCGACAGAAACATTCATTTAACCTTTATCGTCTTACTAAGAGTTATATAACTACAGTATCTTTTTTAATCTCTTACGAAAAAAGATACCGTAAATGATTTTGATATATGTTTTTATTATATTTCCAACTAATCTAAGTGGTTTTATTGATACCATTCAATGAAACGCTTCAGGATTTCAAATTTTTTTTCCCCGACAGAAACTTTAATTTAACCTTTATCGTCTTACTAAGAGCTTTATAACAACAGTATTCTTTTGTTTTAATTTCTTACGAAACAATTTCATCCTTTCTTTAGGCTATCAGGATTGTGATAGCATTAAGGATTGTGATAGCATTAAGCCTAAAAAAGTCCCCTCCATCCGCAGTTGATTTTTGAAAAAATGTTTGGTAATTAGGAGGCGTTTGAATGATTAAAGGCAAGATTTTGTAAGAATTTTAGGTATTTAGTTTAGAGAGATTACAAAAAAAAAAAAAAAGTTTCCGGTATGATTTCGTGTACATGCATAATATAATTTGTCAACTTGAATATTTTAAAGGATCACTTACCATTGACAAAAACATACGCATGTATCGTACATATCCTAAGATTCAATGTAGATATATGTATGCTGTCTCATATATCCACATTTGACCATTTTAGTAAATTCAAAAACATTGTAGATATTGTTTTCGAACATAAAAAGTCGATTAATATCTTCCCTTTATAATGATCTTCCATGTAGGTAGTAGGTTGGCCAGGGCACCAGCCACCCGTTGAGATACTACCGCTAGAGTGTTATGGGGTCCTTTGACTGGCCAGACAGTACTACATTGGATCCTTCTCTCTGGTTACGGTTCCCTTTCCCTTTGCCTACACATACACCGAATAGTCTGGCATATTCTTTACAGATTCTCCTCTATCCTCATACACCTGACAACACTGAGATTACCAAACAATTCTTCTTCACCAAAGGGGTTAACTACTGAACTGTAATTGTTTAGTGGCTACTTTCCTCTTGGTAAGGGTAGAAGAGACTCTTTAGCTATGGTAAGCAGCTCTTCTAGGAGAAGGACACTCCAAAATCAAACCATTGTTCTCTAGTCTTGGGTAGTGCCATAGCCTCCGTACCATGGTCTTCCACTGTCTTGGGTTAGAGTTCTCTTGCTTGAGGGTACACTCGGGCACACTATTCTATCTAATTTCTCTTCCTCATGTTTTGTTAAAGTTTTTATAGTTTACATAGATATTTGTTTTATTATTATTCTTGAAATATTTATTTTTTCCCTTGTTTCCTTTCCTCACTGGGCTATTTTCCCTGTTGGAGCCCCTGGGCTTATAGCATTCTGCTTTTCCAACTAGGGTTGTAGCTTAGCAATTAATAATAATAATAATAATATAATTCTTTTTCTAAAGAGAAGCCACATCCAACCGCCGTTACTAATAATTCTGTTCATGGAACGATATATCCAAGGTTTTACTCTTAAAATCTGGTAAAAATATTCAAAGCCTTTCATATGTTTAACCTTTTAACTGATTTTAAGATAAAAAAAAAAAAAACATGTGAAGGGGGTTTTGAAAGTTACTATTAAGGGCTATCGAATAGAAGAAAAGATGGAAACTTCCATTTTTTTACTCAGGTTATGGAGAAAGATAGAGACAAATAAAGATATTATGAAATTCTTCTTGTATATTTTCATATATTGAAAACATATATACATAACCTTCAAATCTAATCTGATCCGTTTTCTTACCCATTTATAACAATGATTAGGTTTCCATTTGGGATGTTTTCTTATAAACAAAAACTAAAACACTGTTACGACGCT
>NC_090746.1:76284950-76304950 GCF_036898095.1 Palaemon carinicauda
GTCGTTTTGAATTAAAACAAAAGTGATTTTAACGTGAACAAGAGCTGTTGCCTACCGGAGGCATCCTGGATGCTATCGCTCGCTCTTATGGGTCAGTTAGTTAGCTAGAGCGACGTTCCCGGTTTGTTACGCTTTAATAATTTTGCTATTTAGCTACTCTAGAAATGCTTATATTGTTCGGTCAGTGTTAGCTTGGTGAATTCGACACGGGTCGACGTACCGATCCTGCCTTTCATGAGGCTTCGTAGCCTAGTCGTCTGGCACTAGTACTTTCATTCATGGTATAAGTTTTTTCCGAGTGTTATTTTATTGAAGCTATAGGCGAATATTTTATACATGTAAGATATTGTTGAATGTTTTTTCCAAGATTGTATACGAAAGAGTTTCGGTGATTTAGGTAATCGATTCTCATCTTACCTAGTCTAGTATTCTAGGTACAGTAGTATACTTTCGCACATCCCCGATTGTTCTTTTGCTCCTCCGGAGGCTAAGTTCAATCCCTCTCTCCCTCTGTAAGCCTTCGGCTTAATCCTAGTGGTTCTATCTGTATAATAATTCAGGTATAACTATTCTAGGATATGTCTGTCCTGACCTGATAACCAGAGTGACTGGTTTTTTGGGTTAGGGCAGAACATCAGAGTTTCTAGTCTGTGGTCTGCTTCTTCCTAGCATAGAGAAAGAGTCTCCTTTGCTAGGTTAGGGGAGGGCACAGGAAGCTTTGCTTCCCTAGTCCATGTCGGAAGGATTCTGATGATTCCTTCCTCTATTGGCTCAGCAGACTGTCCTGTGTCGTTTTTTCTCGGGCTGGAGAATGAGTTTCTCGGTTACCCGACGAAATAACTTCACATGACTTTGTTCTTGTTGGGAGGAGGATAGCAAGCATTGCCAATCTTCCTCCCTAATAGACTACTCTTGGTTAGGATGAGCTCCCTAACTGCTCAGTGTGCCTCATGCTAGAACGAAGTCTATAGGACCCTTATCCCTTCCCCACTTCTCTTTCTTTTATTTTCTTTTGGCCGCAGTCTTACTTCCGTACCTAGCATAGGTTAGGATGAAGGACCGGCTCAGCTCTCTGCCGCCCGGCAATACGTGCCGGCCGGCAGAGACCCTTTTTTCTTTGCAGAGTGAACCCCAGACCTCCCTTGGTCTCTTCCATGTCTGCCTGTAGAGCCCGGTAGGCTGTGAATTCTTTGGAAGCCTTAATGTTAAATTCTCCCCTTCCATAATTTCACTCTTTCTGGATGGAAGGTCGTATGGCATGCTGCCCTATAACCTTACATACATACTTTTTCTCTGACTATTGTGTTGCACCCCTATCCCGGCTGCCAGCTTGACAGCCAACAGCCGGGCAGGTAGAGGTTCTCTGATTCTTGGCTACTGTCGGCGGCATGGTTTTATTACCTTTGCCGGCCGGCAGTGGAATCACAGCCCGAATTCGCTGGCCGCTATGATTAGCGGCCGGCAGCCGGGTTTTAGTGTTTTCGGTCGTCGGCTGGCAATGATTGCCAGCCGGCACACAGTCGCGAATCAGTGGGCTGCCGCCTATTAGTTAAAGATAGTATATCTTTGATCTATAAAGGGGTACTTGCCGGCCGGCACAATAACATGCGAAGTACAGTAGTTGCTATATTCGTAGTGTAGTACACACTGCATTAGTAGAAACTGCTGTACAGAGTTTGTGATAACACTAAAGTTCTTCATCATATTTAATGTTATCTTGTACAGCCTTTTGTTGAGACCGTTCTTTATATAGAAAGTGAGTTCTTTCTGTATTGTTTCAATCCCGTATATTAAAACTACACATTAAATTTCGGTTTAGGAAATTACATAAGGTATTCTGGTATAGAACTAACCTTAGTTTTAATATTTTGGGAGGTTACAGCAATTGACTGAACAGGAAATACAAGTAAGTGACTTTCCTTCTTTCTTTTATAGCTTTTCTATATAAGCTAAATGTTCCAATATAAGTGAAAAGCCTTCACTTGATACTCATGGATTTTTCTTCTCTTTACAGGAGGACCATCCGAAGTGCGAGAGTGTGTTCTGTAATGTCCGCAGTAAGAACTTCTGTGGACATCATTATTGCAGGAGGCACGCAGCATGCGCAGCCTCCAGAGGTGTTCTCCGCTATTGGGACGCTCAGGTTTGTACAGTTTGTTCTAACCTGATTACCGAGCCTTTTGACGACCCTAAGTAAATGGAGTCAAAGGATGCTGCCAGGGAAACGTTACGATCCTGGGTGAGGGGTTTTCAGAAAGACACTTCAGGTCCCTACCTTCCAAATGAGAAGATGAGGGCCTACCTTTTCCCTAAAGCATCGACTGATGCAATCATCCCCCAGCCTCAGGTGGAGATACCAATTGCCCTGAATCCGGTAGATTCTGAAGTCTCAGCCGCCCTTCAGGACATCCAAATGGACGATAGGATGTCGGAGGTGTCGGATTCTATTGAGAAGGACCTTCTATGAGAAGTTCAGGAGGAGGAGCTGTTTCAGACTCCTCAAGTAGAAGAGCAAGAAATCGACAAAGTGTCGGTTACGTCAGTTCCGCACCCAGAACCGGTTCGTTCTACATCGTCTGCTATCACAGATGAACTGGGAAGGACTCTTTCTTCCATTGTTTACATGATCCAACAAATTCAAAGGAAGATTGATGAGAAGGAAGCTGCAATGAAACTGGAGTTACGTAGACTTGCAGCATCACGTGGGCCCCAGAAGCGGCTCACCGTGAAGGATCTTCCCTTGTGCTCAACTACCAATCCATGGAGGTATGCCGAACACATGCCAATGACAACCGGGGAGATCGTGATCTCAAAAGAGCTGAGAGCAATTCCCCTGGAAGAAGTGGAATTTTGGCCCAACAAAGATTTTTATCCGGACTGCTATGCCCGTCTTAGGAAGGAGCCAGCCTTAAAGGAGGAGATGGAGCAGGAGGTCATAGTTTTTGACCATAGTAAAGCTCAGATGTTACTAACGAGCTCGATGAAAGAGAGGGGCTTCACTAACTCAATGGTGCCTTCCTTGAGTAAGAAGCTTCCCTCCTTTGTAGCCTCTCCTACCAGAGCCTTTCCCCTCTTGGAAAAGGGATATAAGGGTGCCTTAAATGCGGTGGAGGCAGGGAAACCATGCCCCTCCTTGGAGGAGTGCAAGCCGTTATCTCTGACCTTGCCCTTGGACCAAGAAGAATGGAAGGACGTACACCTTACCTTCTCAGTCGGGAAACTGGAAGCTGATATTGCTGAACGCCAGTTCGGTGAGGCACTTCCAAAACTGTCGGAGGCTCTTTTGCGTAGAGAGCAAGAGACAAAGGAAAGACTTGCGGCATCGATGTCGTTGCAAACATCACTAGAAACGATGGCAAGTGACCCCAAGAACCAGGACATGTTCATGGTTGTGTCCAAAGCCCATCTGGCCACAGTTACGAAGGATTTCTATAGCTTTATTTAAGCTAAGAGAGCCCGTAGAACGTTCGTGTTCGCCTCGGTTGCGGTGAGACACGAACCGAGGAAACTAATCTCCTCTCGTATTTGGGGTAAAGACCTCTTTCCCAATGAAGTGGTTAAAGAGGTAGTAGACAAAAGGCCTAAGCCATCCTCTCTGGCCGGCTAAACCCTACCGACAGCAACATCAACAACAACTTCCTTTGACCGCGGAGCCTCAGACAGTGGCACAACCTCCAACCACGTACCAGCTGGTACCTCAACAAACGGCGACACTATCGCCAGTTCTTAGCTCAGCCTCCAAAAGGCAGACTTCTTCCTTTTGTTCGAGAGCCAGAGGAACAGCCAGAGGTTCTTCTGGACGCCCTTCAAGAGGAAGGGGATCCAGGGCAGGACACGGTCAAGGAGGCAAGGCCTCAGGTCCACAACAGCAGAAGTACATACTTCCAGTAGGAGGGAGATTTCAGCTTTTTAGGGATCGCTGGACCTTCGATCCCTGGGCCCACAGCCTAGATAAGAATGGACTAGGTTGGAGCTGGAGCAGTCCTCCACCTCAATTTCCTCAATTCTTCCAACACTCAACTCCCACTCTGGAAGAATATGTCCGAGAGCTCTTAGTCAAAAGAGTAATCCCGAAGTTTAAGTCCATCAAATTCCAAGGAAGGCTGTTTTGTGTTCCAAGGGAGGACTCAAAAAAACTCAGAGTCATTCTGGGCATATGCTGTGCCTATAGACTTGTTTGACACTTATTGGCACGTTCCAATTATTCGTCACCTCTCACCCTACCTAGGCTTCAAGTTACTTTGATAACTTTACGCCTTCAGAACCATGCCTTCTGGCTAAACATAGCCCCAAGGATTTTCACGAAGCTCGCGAACGCAGCCATCCATCAGTTACGCCTAAAAGGGGTCCAAGTAGTAGCCTACTCGGACGACTGGCTGGTGTGGGCAGCATCTAGGACAGTATGCATGCAAGTTTCTAAGATAGTGATCCAGTTCCTGGAACATCTGGGATTCAAGATCAACATAAAAAAGTCTCGTCTTTCTCCAGCTCAAAAATTTCGGTGGTTGGGAATCCACTGGAATTTGGAGTCACATCGGCTTTCCATTCCTAGTAAGAAAAGGAAAGAAATAGCAGGATCTGTCAACAGACTATTGAAATCCAAACGGATATCAAGACGCGAACAGGAGAGGGTGTTGGGCCCTCTACAGATTCCTTCGATAACAGATCCAGTGCTAAGAGCACAGCTTTAGGATGCAACAGGAGTCTGGAGAAAATATGCATCAAACGCACGAAAAAATGGCACCTGTCAGCAGTTCACATTCAAGAGTTCCGCAATGTGACAGCGGACGCTCTATCTAGGTTTACACCTATAGAGTCAGAATGGTCCCTTGACGCAGGATCCTTCTCCTTCATCTCGAGTCAAGTCCTAGAGCTGCAGATAGACCTCTTTGCGACGAAAGACAACAAGAAAATAGTTTGTTACGTGTCCCCTTACGAGGATCCGTTAGCGAAGGCAGGGGATGCTATGTCCCTGGGCTAGATCAGATGGTCCTGTATCTATCTGTTCCCTCCGCACACCTTTTGAAGGTCCTCGATATGCTGAGATCCTTCAAAGGGAAAGCTGCAATAGTGGACCACAAGTGGCCAAAAAGCGTGTGGTTCCCTCTGGCATTGGAACTATGTTTAAAATTCGTTCCGCTACCCGATCCATCCCTGTCTCAGCGAGTACAGAAGTCGACTGTCTTCGCTCCATCACAGAAAACACGGAACCTAAATCTCGTGATTTTCTCTCCTTAATGATGAGAAAAAGATTCGGTGTTTAAAAGCCGGTTTAGACTTTTGGAGGAAACCAGAAGACATTATGAGGCTTCAGGGAAGAAATAGCTATCCTTTGTCAAGGCGAAGAAACTGAAAGAAATCCCGACAGATTCCTATTTATCATTCTTCATTCTCCTTCATGAGTAAGGTTTAGCAGCCTACACAATTCTATTGTTCAAGCCTGCCTTGACAAGTCAGATACCATATGCCTTACAGGTCAACCTTTCTAACGACGTTCTTAATGAGCTAGCCCTTCAGCGTTTCCAAAGACCATTTTCTTGGTCATTAGAAAGAACAATGAGGAATGGGCTTAGAAGGTTTTGAATTTAAGTCATATTTCTGTTTGTACTCGCCTTGAGGGCCAGAGTTAGTGAATAGTGGTTCTCTCTACAGAGGAAGGCCACGTCCAGTTCTTGGAGGGAGAGCTGATTCTATTTCCAGACCCAACGTTTCTTTCCAGGAACAAGCTACCCACCAACAGGTGGGGTCCCTAGAGAATCTGCCCTCTGGAGGAACATGCATCTCCATGTCCAGTGGAGTGCCTAAAGGTATATCTTCATAGAACTTCAGACTTTATGGGAGGACAGCTGTTCAGAAGAGAAACCCTGGGTTCAAAGTTATCTATAACTAAGGGCGAACTTAACTCGTGTTATTCGCAGAACGGATCCAGACAGTACACCCGTTAGTCATGATCCGAGGAAAGTTGCCTCTTCCATAAAATTTCTTTAATTATATGGACTTTGAACATCCTTGTTTGCACACCGGCTGGTAGTCATCCAAGGCGTTCTTTATGCACTATGCGAAGCAAGTGGAGCAACTTATGAAATCTGTGGTAGCAGCAGGTAGAATTCTTTAACCTTCTGTTTTAAGTCTGCGAGGAACAGTGTAATTAATTTGGGACGATTAATTAAGAGGGTGCGCGTGTAGTCACTGTATGTTACTACACGATGAGCGATAGGCCACGAAAGTGTCCTTACGAACTGTTCCATTGACGTCGGTAATCTATAGCATAATACGGACACTTGTGCCAAGCGTTTTTTATGCTAGTGTATGTAAACAGTATACAGACTATATCATTATTATTAATAATTCTATTGAAGTGGCAAATCTGTTTCTTAGTAGATGAAACAATATTTTCTGTTGACTGTTTTTCTTTATGCTTTTATGCATATCATCCACATGATATAAATTTTTTAAATGTGATCTGATATGTTCGTTTATTAAATTGTAATAAACTAGTTCACACTCATTTTTTTAGAAATGTACAGAGCATTAAGATTAAAATATGGATATTTTTATCATGGTATGTCTTTCGAGACTGTTCCCTGATTCAAGCAAAAGTCCACTCACTCTAACCCTTCCGTGGAAGGGTTGACGTGGTACCCTAACGGGTTGGTGGCAAAGAAACAAAATTTGTCTCTATGCGGATACAACCATTATCCAATAGTTACTAAGAGTGGTCACTTTGGGGAAGGTGTCACAAATTCATTCTGACTTTGGCGACTCTTATACAAATTTTGCTTTATAATGTATAGGGCAAGACACTTTACAAGCTTGTCATTTTGTCATCCATAAGTTTTTATGTACTCCTCGAGAATTTTCCAGAGTCTAGTATGACTCATCCCTGTGAGGGGCAGGAAGCACTAACATAGTTCATGCTTAGATGAAATGATGTATGACGGTAACATCATAGGTTTCTAGGTCTAGACGGACCAGGAAAATACTTTCTTGAGAGTACGGCACTGATTGGGAATCCACAGATACAGTAATGCTCTGGTAAACTTCCATCAGGACGACATGGCCTGAGCCCCAAAAACGGATTTTGAGCGAAGCGAAAAATCTATTTTTTGGTGAGGTAGCCATGTCGTCCTTATGGACCCGCCCTTCCTTTTATTGAAAAAGGGCTTATTGACCTCTCCCTATAATACAGTATCTGTACTACCTCGTATATCGCTACAAGGAATAAAGCGGGCGCTACCGCCTTCACCAGATACACACGGGAAACGGAATAGGATAGTAGCCGACTGGTATGAGGTCAATCGTATGAGGTCAATCGATGACCGATAAAAAGCGTCGAAACACGATATAAAAGTTCCTAGCTATGAAGACTAAATAAACTAATGTAATCGATTAGTAAATAAGGCCGGAAGCGTTGTTGTGGCTAACTAAATAAGGCATGCATAACAACAACGACGCCATAAAATGGCGGGTCCGGTAGAGGCACAGCTCTGCCACAAAACAGTAATTATCTCGGAAAGTAATATTTACTTTACGGTCAGAGCTTAACTAAACAATACTGGAACCTTGTACTCAACTTTCGAGAAGAAGGCGAGGCTGAAGGTAGCGACATAACGTAGATGCAAAGCGATAAGTAAAGCACAGGGAAAATCCGTCTAAGTAGGGCGAGCTACTGAACAAAGGATGAAGACGGACGTGACGTCATTTAAGCAATGGCGCCCGTTTGTTTACGTCTCGAGTACCAGAAGTAGCCACGGATGAGATTAGCTATGGAACGGCTCCCAGCTATTCTCAGCCCTTACACACCGAAGCATTAACTCTGTTCGGGGTGTAGATAGCTATGTGGCGCGTTAATACATGCGTCCCCTGTTGATATACGATGTCTTAAAGGGAAACCTTTAGGATACTCGCTCCAGAAGTTAGAATTCTGTGATAACCTGTGGTTAAATTCTCTGGGAATATCTTAGTAGTTATTTACCCAAGGAAGCTACTAAAAAGGAACCTTCCATCAGGACGCCATGGCTTGAGCCCAAAAATATATATATATATATATATATATATGCTGCGTTTATATGTGTATGTATATATATATATATATATATGTATATATATATATATATATATATATATATATATATATATATATATATATATGCTGCGTTTATATGTGTATGTTATATATACATATATATATATATATATATATAAAGAGAGAGATACAGAGAGAGAGAGAGAGAGAGAGAGAGAGAGACAGACAGACAGAGAGATCATCATCATCACCAGCCGTTACTAGTCCACTGCAGAACAAAGGCTCAGACTTGTCCTCCCACGTGCGTCTGTGTATGGTATTTATGGGCCAGTCCACAACCGCAAATTTCTCAGTTCGTCAATCCATCGTCTTCTCTTTCTTCCCTTATCTCTTTTACAATCTCTGGGGACCCCATTCGGTTAATCTTAATGTCCATCTATTGTTTGTCATTCTCATTATATGTCCAGCCCGTGTCCATTTCTTTTTATTACATGTTGTTAGAATATCCTCTACTTTAGTCTGCTGTCGTATCCATGCTGCTCTTTTTCTGGGTCTTAGTTTTATTCCCATAATTATTCTTTCCATAGCTCTTTGAGTTGTAACTAGCTTTTTTTAAGGCTTTAGTAAGACTCCATGTTAATACTGATAGGGCCATCTCTTTAGATACTTCTCATTTTGGAGAAAAGGGGCATTTTAATTTTCATAATCTCATTTTGTTTACCAAATGCTATCCATCCCATGCTTATCCTTCTAATTTCGGTCTCATATCCTGGGGAAATACTTACTGTCTGTCCTAATTACGTATATCCAGAGGTTTGTCCATAGCTCTTATTTGTTTTCGCTCTCCATTTCAATTAACCATTATCCTAATTTTACTCATATTCATGTTCAGTCCTACATTTTTGCTTTATCTTGAAATGTTCTATCATCTTTTGTAATTCCTCCCATGAATCACTAAACACAACTATGTCATCTGCAAATCTCAAGTTGTGATGGTATTCCCTATTAATATCAATTCCTACATTTTCCCTATCTAAATTCTTAAAAACCTCTTCTAGCCACATTGTGAATAATTTAGGAGAAATTGGTCCTTTCTGTCTAACTAATTTCATAATCGGAATTTTCTCACTATCTTTATGTAGCTTTAGGATTGCTTCAAATCCTGTATAGATATCTCAACTGTTCTAATATAAGATTTCGTTATGCCTTATTTTTGAAGGGTTTTCATTACTGCTGAGGTTTTTTTGACAGAACCAAGAGCTTTCTCATAGTCTATAAATACAGAACATAATTATTTGCCATTCTTGATTGATTTTTCTATTAGCTGGTTAATTACATGGATATGGTCAATTGTTGAATACTCGCTTCTAAAACCTGTCCGCTCTCTTGGTTGATAAAGTCCAGCTGTTTTTCCTTAATATACATTTTATATATCAAGGAGACTAAACTTATTGAGCGGTAATTTTTCAGGAATTTTTTCCACAAAATTTGTGAATTAGCATAATGAGAAAGTTTTACCAAGATGCAAGAATAGAGCATTTTTGCAGACATTTGGTGTAGAGTTCAGCCAGTTTTACCTCTATGAAATCTCCTCCATTTATTATTAAATCAATAGTTAATCATTCTTCTCTAGCTGCTTTGTCTCTTTTCATGACTTTTAATGTTTTCCTTACTTTTACTGTTACGTTTGGTACTGGTTCCGGTGTTTCGTTATTTTTATTGGTGGAGTTATTTCTTAGATCACTATTTTAAAGCATTATATAGAAATCCTCTCCCATTTTTATCACTCCATCTCTATTGTGGATAATATTTCCACTTTCCATCTTTTAAAGCAGACATCTGTTGGGGTGACCGGACAGTTTGATACTGGACATTTCGATACCGGACACTTTGATACCGGACTTTTTGCTACTGGACATTTTGTGACTAGGATTATTCGTTACCGGTCATTTCGATACCACTTTATATATGTGTGTACGCGAATATGGAAAGAAATTAGTGGATGGTGTAAACTATATATATATGATAAACACAAAACTAAAAAGGGTGGTTTCAAGCAATATTGGCAGTGCGAAAATAGGTTGTAAAAAGCCTGTGTACACACCCATGTTGGTGATGGTGACAACAAAATCGTTAAGAGTGCAGGCGAGCATAATCACAGTGCTACAGCAGCAAGAGTGGCATCAAAATTAGCACATCATCAAATGAAAATAATGTCAGGATCTACAAAAGATGCTCCTCGCACTATAATATGTAAAGAAACCCAAAGTATGAATGTATGTGTTATTTCAGAATTACCTTCAGTATCATCATTGAGTCACAAAATGTTTACAAACAAGTTGTAACAATAGGTTTTAAACAGCAATATCACCAAGAAGATGATTTTAGTTCAAAGTGAGATGTTTATCCGCACTTCCCATTGACGATGTTATTGATGGCTTCGAGGAATTAACTGATGACGACGATTTTCCCAAAGAGCTTGTTTCATATTTTGAAAAATTATATTGGAGGAGTGAGAGGTCGTGGCCAACGAAGGCGAAGAGTCGAGCCAGTCTTCCCTATTCGTTTATGGAATGTTCATGAACTCACTGAAAATGGTATGCCACGCACAAATAACTATGTTGAAGGATTCCATAATGCACTAAGAACCTCCGTGACAAATGTGCATCCTAATATTTGGTCCCTTATAACTGCTTTAAAACATGAAGAGGCTCTCAGTGCAACAAGAATTGCACTTCTTAATCGTGGAGACAGCGTAACCTCCAAACAAAAACAAAAAATACAGGGACGCCAATCAGCGTATAAGAAAATTGCTAGAACAGGATGACCCTGCAAATAAAATCCAATATTTTCGTGGCATTGCTCATAATATTAAACATTTTTAACTAGATAATATTGTTGCTTGTCTCATTTTTTATTTATACTTGTTGTATTATTTTTACAAAATAGATCCTTTTAGTCTTTATAGTTTTTCTATTTGTACTTTTAACTCTTTACTTATAGTTATAATCTGGTTTCATGCCTTATAAATATATATATATATATATATATATATATATATATATATATATATATATATATATATATATATATATATACATATACATATATATATATATATATATATATATATATATATATATATATATATATATATATATATATATAGTGGTATCGAAATGACCGGTAACGAAATATCCTAGTCACAAAATGTCCAGTAGCGAAATGTCCGGTATCAAAATGTCCGGTATCGAAATGTCCAGTATCAAACTCTCCTAGAACCATCTGCTGGGACCCTGTTCCAAGTCTTCTTTTCATCAATTTGATACTTCTTCCTTTCTGTAATGTTTTCGGTCTGATTGTATATACTAATATCTTTGTTTATTTTTGTGGATAGCTCTGTTAATTCTATTTCATCTCTCTTGTAATTTTCTCCCATTTCCAATGTTTTCTTTATCAGGTGTTTTATCTTTTCTGATAGTTTTCCCGGATCTATTTGGGAAACTTTTCCACCTATCTCTTCTGTTGATTCCAATTCAAATTTTTATTATATAAATGTTTATTTCTTCTTAACCTGCTTTAATTTCATCATGTAGCTTGGAGTACCTTTTTGTATTGCTAAACTAAACTCATCAGATTTTTCTCTTATTACAGGAGTGTTTATTTTCTTTCTTAAAATTGATTTTTCTCTCTCTTTCCTTAGATCTAAATAAATTATGCTTCTCACTAGTCCTTGAGCACTTGACTTTAACATATTTAACACTGTTACATCTTTACCTAATTGGACTTTTTCACTGAGAATAAAATTTACTTCATTTTTCGTTTCTCCATTTGGGCTTCTTCCTATCCATTTTCTATGTTCCATTTTATAAAAGATGATGTTCATGTTTTTTTTCTTCATAGCAAATTCTACAAGCATGTCTCCTCCTCTATTATTCCTTGTGCCTACTCCAAAAATACCTACTGTTGATTCTCTTTTCTTCGTTCTTTAGCATTGAAATCATCCAATACAAACGTAAATTGCGTCTTATGTTTATTCATACATATCTCCAGATCACTGTGAAAAGCTTCTATTTCTTCCTCTGTAAGGGATGTTGTTGGTGCAGACTTTTAATTGGTCTTCAGTTTATACTTCTTATTTAGTTTGATGATTAATCCTACAATTCTATAACTTGTACTATAAAGCTTTTCTAAGATTTCATAAATATAACGGATTTTGAGCGAAGCAAAAAATCTATTTTTGGGTGAAGTAGCCATGTCGTCCTGATGGAAGTTCCTATAAGGTAGCTTTCTAGGGTATATTTGACTACATTGATATTTCCAGAGAATTTTACCGTAAGGTATCCAGAATTCTAACTCCTGGAGCGAATATCCCTAAATAATCTCACAGGGATATCGTATAATATCAGAGGACGTATTCTTGACACGTCACATAGCTATCTTCACCCCAAACAGTATTAACGCTTCGAGGGGGAATAGGGACAAGAATCTGAAACGAGAATGAAAAGAGAGCCGCTCATAAGGCATCTCTCCTATTCCGTTTCCCGTGTGTATCTGGTGAAGGCGGTAGCGCCCGCTTTATTCCTTGTAGCGATATACGAGGTAGTACAGATACTGTATTATAGGGAGAGGTCAATAAGCCCTTTTTCAATAAAAGGAAGGGCGGGTCCATAAGGACGACATGGCTACCTCACCAAAAAATAGATTTTTCGCTTCGCTCAAAATCCGTTTTTGGGGCTCAGGCCATGTCGTCCTGATGGAAGTTTACCAGAGCATTACTGTATCTGTGGATTCCCAATCAGTGCCGTACTCTCAAGAAAGTATTTTCCTGGTCCGTCTAGACCTAGAAACCTATGATGTTACCGTCATACATCATTTCATCTAAGCATGAACTATGTTAGTGCTTCCTGCCCCTCACAGGGATGAGTCATACTAGACTCTGGAAAATTCTCGAGGAGTACATAAAAACTTATGGATGACAAAATGACAAGCTTGTAAAGTGTCTTGCCCTATACATTATAAAGCAAAATTTGTATAAGAGTCGCCAAAGTCAGAATGAATTTGTGACACCTTCCCCAAAGTGACCACTCTTAGTAACTATTGGATAATGGTTGTATCCGCATAGAGACAAATTTTGTTTCTTTGCCACCAACCCGTTAGGGTACCACGTCAACCCTTCCACGGAAGGGTTAGAGTGAGTGGACTTTTGCTTGAATCAGGGAACAGTCTCGAAAGACATACCATGATAAAAATATCCATATTTTAATCTTAATGCTCTGTACATTTCTAAAAAAATGAGTGTGAACTAGTTTATTACAATTTAATAAACGAACATATCAGATCACATTTAAAAAATTTATATCATGTGGATGATATGCATAAAAGCATAAAGAAAAACAGTCAACAGAAAATATTGTTTCATCTACTAAGAAACAGATTTGCCACTTCAATAGAATTATTAATAATAATGATATAGTCTGTATACTGTTTACATACACTAGCATAAAAAACGCTTGGCACAAGTGTCCGTATTATGCTATAGATTACCGACGTCAATGGAACAGTTCGTAAGGACACTTTCGTGGCCTATCGCTCATCGTGTAGTAACATACAGTGACTACACGCGCACCCTCTTAATTAATCGTCCCAAATTAATTACACTGTTCCTCGCAGACTTAAAACAGAAGGTTAAAGAATTCTACCTGCTGCTACCACAGATTTCATAAGTTGCTCCACTTGCTTCGCATAGTGCATAAAGAACGCCTTGGATGACTACCAGCCGGTGTGCAAACAAGGATGTTCAAAGTCCATATAATTAAAGAAATTTTATGGAAGAGGCAACTTTCCTCGGATCATGACTAACGGGTGTACTGTCTGGATCCGTTCTGCGAATAACACGAGTTAAGTTCGCCCTTAGTTATAGATAACTTTGAACCCAGGGTTTCTCTTCTGAACAGCTGTCCTCCCATAAAGTCTGAAGTTCTATGAAGATATACCTTTAGGCACTCCACTGGACATGGAGATGCATGTTCCTCCAGAGGGCAGATTCTCTAGGGACCCCACCTGTTGGTGGGTAGCTTGTTCCTGGAAAGAAACGTTGGGTCTGGAAATAGAATCAGCTCTCCCTCCAAGAACTGGACGTGGCCTTCCTCTGTAGAGAGAACCACTATTCACTAACTCTGGCCCTCAAGGCGAGTACAAACAGAAATATGACTTAAATTCAAAACCTTCTAAGCCCATTCCTCATTGTTCTTTCTAATGACCAAGAAAATGGTCTTTGGAAACGCTGAAGGGCTAGCTCATTAAGAACGTCGTTAGAAAGGTTGACCTGTAAGGCATATGGTATCTGACTTGTCAAGGCAGGCTTGAACAATAGAATTGTGTAGGCTGCTAAACCTTACTCATGAAGGAGAATGAAGAATGATAAATAGGAATCTGTCGGGATTTCTTTCAGTTTCTTCGCCTTGACAAAGGATAGCTATTTCTTCCCTGAAGCCTCATAATGTCTTCTGGTTTCCTCCAAAAGTCTAAACCGGCTTTTAAACACCGAATCTTTTTCTCATCATTAAGGAGAGAAAATCACGAGATTTAGGTTCCGTGTTTTCTGTGATGGAGCGAAGACAGTCGACTTCTGTACTCGCTGAGACAGGGATGGATCGGGTAGCGGAACGAATTTTAAACATAGTTCCAATGCCAGAGGGAACCACACGCTTTTTGGCCACTTGTGGTCCACTATTGCAGCTTTCCCTTTGAAGGATCTCAGCATATCGAGGACCTTCAAAAGGTGTGCGGAGGGAACAGATAGATACAGGACCATCTGATCTAGCCCAGGGACATAGCATCCCCTGCCTTCGCTAACGGATCCTCGTAAGGGGACACGTAACAAACTATTTTCTTGTTGTCTTTCGTCGCAAAGAGGTCTATCTGCAGCTCTAGGACTTGACTCGAGATGAAGGAGAAGGATCCTGCGTCAAGGGACCATTCTGACTCTATAGGTGTAAACCTAGATAGAGCGTCCGCTGTCACATTGCGGAACTCTTGAATGTGAACTGCTGACAGGTGCCATTTTTTCGTGCGTTTGATGCATATTTTCTCCAGACTCCTGTTGCATCCTAAAGCTGTGCTCTTAGCACTGGATCTGTTATCGAAGGAATCTGTAGAGGGCCCAACACCCTCTCCTGTTCGCGTCTTGATATCCGTTTGGATTTCAATAGTCTGTTGACAGATCCTGCTATTTCTTTCCTTTTCTTACTAGGAATGGAAAGCCGATGTGACTCCAAATTCCAGTGGATTCCCAACCACCGAAATTTTTGAGCTGGAGAAAGACGAGACTTTTTTATGTTGATCTTGAATCCCAGATGTTCCAGGAACTGGATCACTATCTTAGAAACTTGCATGCATACTGTCCTAGATGCTGCCCACACCAGCCAGTCGTCCGAGTAGGCTACTACTTGGACCCCTTTTAGGCGTAACTGATGGATGGCTGCGTTCGCGAGCTTCGTGAAAATCCTTGGGGCTATGTTTAGCCAGAAGGCATGGTTCTGAAGGCGTAAAGTTATCAAAGTAACTTGAAGCCTAGGTAGGGTGAGAGGTGACGAATAATTGGAACGTGCCAATAAGTGTCAAACAAGTCTATAGGCACAGCATATGCCCAGAATGACTCTGAGTTTTTTTGAGTCCTCCCTTGGAACACAAAACAGCCTTCCTTGGAATTTGATGGACTTAAACTTCGGGATTACTCTTTTGACTAAGAGCTCTCGGACATATTCTTCCAGAGTGGGAGTTGAGTGTTGGAAGAATTGAGGAAATTGAGGTGGAGGACTGCTCCAGCTCCAACCTAGTCCATTCTTATCTAGGCTGTGGGCCCAGGGATCGAAGGTCCAGCGATCCCTAAAAAGCTGAAATCTCCCTCCTACTGGAAGTATGTACTTCTGCTGTTGTGGACCTGAGGCCTTGCCTCCTTGACCGTGTCCTGCCCTGGATCCCCTTCCTCTTGAAGGGCGTCCAGAAGAACCTCTGGCTGTTCCTCTGGCTCTCGAACAAAAGGAAGAAGTCTGCCTTTTGGAGGCTGAGCTAAGAACTGGCGATAGTGTCGCCGTTTGTTGAGGTACCAGCTGGTACGTGGTTGGAGGTTGTGCCACTGTCTGAGGCTCCGCGGTCAAAGGAAGTTGTTGTTGATGTTGCTGTCGGTAGGGTTTAGCCGGCCAGAGAGGATGGCTTAGGCCTTTTGTCTACTACCTCTTTAACCACTTCATTGGGAAAGAGGTCTTTACCCCAAATACGAGAGGAGATTAGTTTCCTCGGTTCGTGTCTCACCGCAACCGAGGCGAACACGAACGTTCTACGGGCTCTCTTAGCTTAAATAAAGCTATAGAAATCCTTCGTAACTGTGGCCAGATGGGCTTTGGACACAACCATGAACATGTCCTGGTTCTTGGGGTCACTTGCCATCGTTTCTAGTGATGTTTGCAACGACATCGATGCCGCAAGTCTTTCCTTTGTCTCTTGCTCTCTACGCAAAAGAGCCTCCGACAGTTTTGGAAGTGCCTCACCGAACTGGCGTTCAGCAATATCAGCTTCCAGTTTCCCGACTGAGAAGGTAAGGTGTACGTCCTTCCATTCTTCTTGGTCCAAGGGCAAGGTCAGAGATAACGGCTTGCACTCCTCCAAGGAGGGGCATGGTTTCCCTGCCTCCACCGCATTTAAGGCACCCTTATATCCCTTTTCCAAGAGGGGAAAGGCTCTGGTAGGAGAGGCTACAAAGGAGGGAAGCTTCTTACTCAAGGAAGGCACCATTGAGTTAGTGAAGCCCCTCTCTTTCATCGAGCTCGTTAGTAACATCTGAGCTTTACTATGGTCAAAAACTATGACCTCCTGCTCCATCTCCTCCTTTAAGGCTGGCTCCTTCCTAAGACGGGCATAGCAGTCCGGATAAAAATCTTTGTTGGGCCAAAATTCCACTTCTTCCAGGGGAATTGCTCTCAACTCTTTTGAGATCACGATCTCCCCGGTTGTCATTGGCATGTGTTCGGCATACCTCCATGGATTGGTAGTTGAGCACAAGGGAAGATCCTTCACGGTGAGCCGCTTCTGGGGCCCACGTGATGCTGCAAGTCTACGTAACTCCAGTTTCATTGCAGCTTCCTTCTCATCAATCTTCCTTTGAATTTGTTGGATCATGTAAACAATGGAAGAAAGAGTCCTTCCCAGTTCATCTGTGATAGCAGACGATGTAGAACGAACCGGTTCTGGGTGCGGAACTGACGTAACCGACACTTTGTCGATTTCTTGCTCTTCTACTTGAGGAGTCTGAAACAGCTCCTCCTCCTGAACTTCTCATAGAAGGTCCTTCTCAATAGAATCCGACACCTCCGACATCCTATCGTCCATTTGGATGTCCTGAAGGGCGGCTGAGACTTCAGAATCTACCGGATTCAGGGCAATTGGTATCTCCACCTGAGGCTGGGGGATGATTGCATCAGTCGATGCTTTAGGGAAAAGGTAGGCCCTCATCTTCTCATTTGGAAGGTAGGGACCTGAAGTGTCTTTCTGAAAACCCCTCACCCAGGATCGTAACGTTTCCCTGGCAGCATCCTTTGACTCCATTTACTTAGGGTCGTCAAAAGGCTCGGTAATCAGGTTAGAACAAACTGTACAAACCTGAGCGTCCCAATAGCGGAGAACACCTCTGGAGGCTGCGCATGCTGCGTGCCTCCTGCAATAATGATGTCCACAGAAGTTCTTACTGCGGACATTACAGAACACACTCTCGCACTTCGGATGGTCCTCCTGTAAAGAGAAGAAAAATCCATGAGTATCAAGTGAAGGCTTTTCACTTATATTGGAACATTTAGCTTATATAGAAAAGCTATAAAAGAAAGAAGGAAAGTCACTTACTTGTATTTCCTGTTCAGTCAATTGCTGTAACCTCCCAAAATATTAAAACTAAGGTTAGTTCTATACCAGAATACCTTATGTAATTTCCTAAACCGAAATTTAATGTGTAGTTTTAATATACGGGATTGAAACAATACAGAAAGAACTCACTTTCTATATAAAGAACGGTCTCAACAAAAGGCTGTACAAGATAACATTAAATATGATGAAGAACTTTAGTGTTATCACAAACTCTGTACAGCAGTTTCTACTAATGCAGTGTGTACTACACTACGAATATAGCAACTACTGTACTTCGCATGTTATTGTGCCGGCCGGCAAGTACCCCTTTATAGATCAAAGATATACTATCTTTAACTAATAGGCGGCAGCCCACTGATTCGCGACTGTGTGCCGGCTGGCAATCATTGCCAGCCGACGACCGAAAACACTAAAACCCGGCTGCCGGCCGCTAATCATAGCGGCCAGCGAATTCGGGCTGTGATTCCACTGCCGGCCGGCAAAGGTAATAAAACCATGCCGCCGACAGTAGCCAAGAATCAGAGAACCTCTACCTGCCCGGCTGTTGGCTGTCAAGCTGGCAGCCGGGATAGGGGTGCAACACAATAGTCAGAGAAAAAGTATGTATGTAAGGTTATAGGGCAGCATGCCATACGACCTTCCATCCAGAAAGAGTGAAATTATGGAAGGGGAGAATTTAACATTAAGGCTTCCAAAGAATTCACAGCCTACCGGGCTCTACAGGCAGACATGGAAGAGACCAAGGGAGGTCTGGGGTTCACTCTGCAAAGAAAAAAGGGTCTCTGCCGGCCGGCACGTATTGCCGGGCGGCAGAGAGCTGAGCCGGTCCTTCATCCTAACCTATGCTAGGTACGGAAGTAAGACTGCGGCCAAAAGAAAATAAAAGAAAGAGAAGTGGGGAAGGGATAAGGGTCCTATAGACTTCGTTCTAGCATGAGGCACACTGAGCAGTTAGGGAGCTCATCCTAACCAAGAGTAGTCTATTAGGGAGGAAGATTGGCAATGCTTGCTATCCTCCTCCCAACAAGAACAAAGTCATGAGAAGTTATTTCGTCGGGTAACCGAGAAACTCATTCTCCAGCCCGAGAAAAAACGACACAGGACAGTCTGCTGAGCCAATAGAGGAAGGAATCATCAGAATCCTTCCGACATGGACTAGGGAAGCAAAGCTTCCTGTGCCCTCCCCTAACCTAGCAAAGGAGACTCTTTCTCTATGCTAGGAAGAAGCAGACCACAGACTAGAAACTCTGATGTTCTGCCCTAACCCAAAAAACCAGTCACTCTGGTTATCAGGTCAGGACAGACATATCCTAGAATAGTTATACCTGAATTATTATACAGATAGAACCACTAGGATTAAGCCGAAGGCTTACAGAGGGAGAGAGGGATTGAACTTAGCCTCCGGAGGAGCAAAAGAACAATCGGGGATGTGCGAAAGTATACTACTGTACCTAGAATACTAGACTAGGTAAGATGAGAATCGATTACCTAAATCACCGAAACTCTTTCGTATACAATCTTGGAAAAAACATTCAACAATATCTTACATGTATAAAATATTCGCCTATAGCTTCAATAAAATAACACTCGGAAAAAACTTATACCATGAATGAAAGTACTAGTGCCAGACGACTAGGCTACGAAGCCTCATGAAAGGCAGGATCGGTACGTCGACCCGTGTCGAATTCACCAAGCTAACACTGACCGAACAATATAAGCATTTCTAGAGTAGCTAAATAGCAAAATTATTAAAGCGTAACAAACCGGGAACGTCGCTCTAGCTAACTAACTGACCCATAAGAGCGAGCGATAGCATCCAGGATGCCTCCGGTAGGCAACAGCTCTTGTTCACGTTAAAATCACTTTTGTTTTAATTCAAAACGACAAGAGCTTACATTTATACATAGTAAAGATAATACTCAACTTCATAGAGGCAGAAGAGGCCGGAGAAGTCATCAAAATGTTGAATTAAATCCAAAATAACGAGAGAACACAGGGAAAACACCGAGTAGTTGAGCTACACGAAAAAGGAATAAAGAGGGCGCTACCGCCTTCA
>NC_090746.1:76309950-76314625 GCF_036898095.1 Palaemon carinicauda
ATTTGTCTCTATCTTTCTCCATAACCTGAGTAAAAAAATGGAAGTTTCCATCTTTTCTTCTATTCGATAGCCCTTAATAGTAACTTTCAAAACCCCCTTCACATGTTTTTTTTTTTTTTATCTTAAAATCAGTTAAAAGGTTAAACATATGAAAGGCTTTGAATATTTTTACCAGATTTTAAGAGTAAAACCTTGGATATATCGTTCCATGAACAGAATTATTAGTAACGGCGGTTGGATGTGGCTTCTCTTTAGAAAAAGAATTATATTATTATTATTATTATTAATTGCTAAGCTACAACCCTAGTTGGAAAAGCAGAATGCTATAAGCCCAGGGGCTCCAACAGGGAAAATAGCCCAGTGAGGAAAGGAAACAAGGGAAAAAATAAATATTTCAAGAATAATAATAAAACAAATATCTATGTAAACTATAAAAACTTTAACAAAACATGAGGAAGAGAAATTAGATAGAATAGTGTGCCCGAGTGTACCCTCAAGCAAGAGAACTCTAACCCAAGACAGTGGAAGACCATGGTACGGAGGCTATGGCACTACCCAAGACTAGAGAACAATGGTTTGATTTTGGAGTGTCCTTCTCCTAGAAGAGCTGCTTACCATAGCTAAAGAGTCTCTTCTACCCTTACCAAGAGGAAAGTAGCCACTAAACAATTACAGTTCAGTAGTTAACCCCTTTGGTGAAGAAGAATTGTTTGGTAATCTCAGTGTTGTCAGGTGTATGAGGATAGAGGAGAATCTGTAAAGAATATGCCAGACTATTCGGTGTATGTGTAGGCAAAGGGAAAGGGAACCGTAACCAGAGAGAAGGATCCAATGTAGTACTGTCTGGCCAGTCAAAGGACCCCATAACACTCTAGCGGTAGTATCTCAACGGGTGGCTGGTGCCCTGGCCAACCTACTACCTACATGGAAGATCATTATAAAGGGAAGATATTAATCGACTTTTTATGTTCGAAAACAATATCTACAATGTTTTTGAATTTACTAAAATGGTCAAATGTGGATATATGAGACAGCATACATATATCTACATTGAATCTTAGGATATGTACGATACATGCGTATGTTTTTGTCAATGGTAAGTGATCCTTTAAAATATTCAAGTTGACAAATTATATTATGCATGTACACGAAATCATACCGGAAACTTTTTTTTTTTTTTTGTAATCTCTCTAAACTAAATACCTAAAATTCTTACAAAATCTTGCCTTTAATCATTCAAACGCCTCCTAATTACCAAACATTTTTTCAAAAATCAACTGCGGATGGAGGGGACTTTTTTAGGCTTAATGCTATCACAATCCTTAATGCTATCACAATCCTGATAGCCTAAAGAAAGGATGAAATTGTTTCGTAAGAAATTAAAACAAAAGAATACTGTTGTTATAAAGCTCTTAGTAAGACGATAAAGGTTAAATTAAAGTTTCTGTCGGGGAAAAAAAATTTGAAATCCTGAAGCGTTTCATTGAATGGTATCAATAAAACCACTTAGATTAGTTGGAAATATAATAAAAACATATATCAAAATCATTTACGGTATCTTTTTTCGTAAGAGATTAAAAAAGATACTGTAGTTATATAACTCTTAGTAAGACGATAAAGGTTAAATGAATGTTTCTGTCGGGGAAAAAAAGAATATTGAAATGCTGAAGCGTTGCATTTAAATAGTGTCAATATAAACCATTTACGTTAGTTGAAGATAAAATAAAAACATGCATCAAAATCTATGAGAGAAAATAAATCAAGATAATAATCGCCACCGCCTGATTGCTACTACCTGAAGAGGAGAATATGGTTACACGACTATGAGAAATACGTCTCTCTCTCTCTCTCTCTCTCTCTCTCTCTCTCTCTCTCTCTCTCTCTCTCTTCACTCAAACACATATACACACAGAAGCAGACACACACACACACACACACACATATATATATATATATATATATATATATATATATATATATATATATATATATATATATATATATATATATATATATATTCAGATAAGCCATATATATTTTTGATACATTAATGTCTGGATTCTCTTAACGACCTCGGGATCAGAGCCCCAGGCGAAATCACACAAAGACAAGAGCTTGGCTCCGGCCGGGAATCGAACCCTGGTCGGCAAGCTTGTATAGACAGTGACTAAGCCACTTGGCCACGAAGCTTAGTGGCCAAGTGGCTTAGTCACTGTCTATTCTTCTACCCCGCTCTCACACAACCGCATCTCTTGCCACAGCCAGTTGTGCATGAACAGGTCACTAACTCAGTGCAAGCTTTCGGAATAGGTGCTAATGTCATTAGTTCTGGCTTTATCATTCCATCTTCAAGTATCCAACCACTGTCTGTCGCATTAGGTAGCACGGGGGATGGAGTCAAGGCTTTCTTCCAGACAAGGGCTTGGTAGTTAACGCGCCTTATATGTTTGTCAAGCGCATCTTCAGTTGGTGGAAGGGCGTCAAGGGTTTTCTCTCCCTGGACAAAGGTCTTTACTCCTGCTTCATTAAGTTGTGGAATGATCTTCGTACAGGCAGTTGAATCGGTAGAACTTACAAAGTTCAAACTTGCAGCAATGTTTTTGTGTTGAACATGCTGACATAAATCTTTTTATAGTTTACATATGAAAGATATATTTCAAAGTTGCTACTGTTCTTAAAATATTTTATTGTTTTAATATATTTACTGTTCCTGAAATATTTAGTATTTATTTTTTATTATTTAATTCATCTCCTTATTTCCTTTCCCTAATTGGCTATTTTTGCTTTTTGGAGCCCTTGAGCTTATAGCATCCTGCTTTTCCAACCAGGGTTGTAGCTTAGCTAGTATATATATATATATATATATATATATATATATATATATATATATATATATATATATATATATATATATATATATATATATATATGTGTGTGTGTGTGTGTGTGTGTGTGTGTGTGTGTGTGTGTGTATTTATTATCATTTTCTTATTATTATCAGTGATAGTAATTATCGTATTAATGCCATTGAACCGGAAATCGTATTTCAACCTACAAAATATAGAAAATATAGAAAAGACATTTCTATTCATTCTTATTATATCTTCACGTTTTGTATTCGGTTTTAATTTTATTTCCAACTTTTCATAAATAAGACATCGTCTCAGACAGTTGAAAAGTCCATTTTTTTTTCAGATTTATCTATGCAATGAAAGGATAGAGATCATCTTTTAAAATGGTCTAAAACGAAATAAAGTAAAAATGCTCTGACTACTTCAAGATTTCATTCAACCAAGTTCCAAAGAAAGTGAAAAAACGAAAATTACATAAATATATCTCCCGTTACGATATCTCTGCGTCCTTGCCAATCAACAGTAATTATCTTTTCTCTAATGGCACTCTTTGATATCCTCCAGATACAAAATTGCTTGAAGATGAACGTAATCAAAACTTGTTCTCTAATGAGAATGGTATTGCGTCATTCCTGATTGTTTTTTTTTTTTTTTTTTTTTTATTCTAAATATATTTTGTCTTAACATGTTTTATTTAGACGGAAATTCATCCCAACCAGACAGGGACTGTATTTTCCATTGCTGTCAACATACGAGCGGTACCACCTCTATTTTACGTAAGAAATGTTAGAATAGAAATTCAAGGGATCACTAATATGAATTTTAATTTGTATTTGATGCTTCTGTACATACGAACGTAAATGCATAGCCTTTTTACCGTTTGTTATGAAAATCTCGAAAAAAAAGTAAGAATTTCCTGTTTTTATGATGATACGATGCTTCAGTCTGATTTATTCCCTGGCATACATTGTTCTGAAATAATATAAATTTTCTTCTCGAGTTAAAATAAAATCCTGCTAAGGATTAGTTATCAACATGTTTGGGGGAAATATTT
The DNA here is from genome assembly GCF_036898095.1 of Palaemon carinicauda. Classification (NCBI taxonomy): domain Eukaryota; kingdom Metazoa; phylum Arthropoda; class Malacostraca; order Decapoda; family Palaemonidae; genus Palaemon; species Palaemon carinicauda. The sequence continues at coordinate 76,313,857 of NC_090746.1, forward strand.
CAAAGATAAACGAACTTACCGAGTATTTCTGAAATACCAGAGTAAAAACGGTAGATTATGATTTTATGTGAAAGGACGTTCTAATAAAAAGAAAAATTCTGCCTATGTAATGAAAAAGATGCCTAGTGAAATATTCTACACTGACTTAATGCTTAATAAGTTATTCATTTCTATTTACTCTACGAGTTTTACTGATATTTAAATTGAATGTTATTTCTCTTTCTTTTCGGGGCCTATGTTTTCCATCAACTATATTATGTATATTTAGTTGTTCATTTTTTTTTTTTTTTTTTTTCATTGAGGAGATTTTCTTTTCAAAGTCGGAAAGTTATAATGAGTTTTATAATTTTATGATCAATCATACATACGACTGTCGAATCTTAAGTTGCATTTCTTCTTCCTCTATTCATCACTAACATATTTTGTATACACTGTAAAAAATATACTGTAATTTTAGTCGAAAATTCACCGTAAAAATATACTATTCTCTGCCGTATTTTACTAAATACAGGCGACCGTTATTTTTACCCTACCTTGTTATTATCTTTTACGGGTTGGTGACCGTAATATCATTACCAAACGTCAATATATTCGTTTTTAAAACGAGAAATGCCTGGCAACATTAATGCCAGCATTTTATGTATGTATCGCTTAGAGTAGAGGATCTCTTCTCACGAATCATCTTTTTTTTTCTCTCTCTTTACTCTCAGTAAAACACTTGCTTTTTCTTCCAACTTTTGCCTTATGATATGGAATCATAGAAATAGGA
>NC_090746.1:76315125-76332625 GCF_036898095.1 Palaemon carinicauda
ATTCATTTGACCTTTAGGTAGTGGAGGGACATATGGGTTAGAGTTTTAGAAGGAAACGAAGTTGGTCTTAACGCTCTATTTAAGAGTCATTACAGAAAGAACATGAAAGTAAAATTGAACTGTGAAAAAGTCACAAATATTGGGGAAAAGTTTTATCAATAGATCTTTTTAACATATTTCTATTTAGATGAGAGGGTTTAGCAAATGATGATAATTATCGAATACAAAAAATATATTTTAGGACTAAGATAATTTTTTTAATATTAGGATACCAGATGCTTTATATATATATATATATATATATATATTTATATATATATGTGTGTGTGTGTGAATAATATGCGTATGAGTATATATGTATACATATATATTTGTATATAATCTAATTTATATATATATATATATATATATGTATATATATAGTATATATACATATATATATATATATATATATATGAACATATATCTGTATATAAATATTCATATATATATATATATATAGTATATATATATACATATATACATACACATATATCTGTATATAAATATTCATATATATAAATATATATATATATATATATATATATAAATATACATATATACATATATTTATACTGTATATATATATATATATATATGTGTGTGTGTGTGTGTGTGTGTGGTGTGCATAAATAGGTACTATATATATATATATATATACACTCATATATATATATCTATATATATATATATATACATATATATATATATACTGTATGTGTGTGTGCATACATAGTACTATATGTATATATATATCTATATATATATATATATATATAATATACTGCATCACTGTATAGATACGTCACAGTTATTTGATATAATGGTGATCATTGAAAGTATATATCTAAATCATCATCTTCATTATTATTATCATTATTATAATTGTTACTTATATAAAGTAGTAGTTGTAGTAGTAGTAAAAGTAGTAACAAGAGTCTTCTGAAACATGCTAAAAATCAATCACTTCCTATTCCTCGCACGGTAAGAGAAAGAGAGAGAGAGAGAGAGAGAGAGAGAGAGAGAGGGGTTATTTAATATTTTGTCAACAAAACAGAGAGAGAGAGAGAGAGAGAGAGAGAGAGAGAGAGAGAGGTTTTTTAATATTTTGTCAACAAAAACGAGAGAGAGAGAGAGAGAGAGAGAGAGAGAGGAGGAGAGAGAGAGACGCAAGCGGGAAGACGATTCCATTAGTATGATGAGCATTTACAAGTTTGAGCACATACAATTTAGTCTCCATTAAAACTTTAGCTTAGAATGGATGTTTTTAAGGGAACTTTATCGGTGCCGGTTTAGTATGTGGCCTACCTTCCGAATGTGGCTTACCTTTCGAATGTGGCCTACCTTCCGAATATGGCGTACGAAATTATATGTTTGTTTTAGTATGTGGCCTACCTTGAAAAGCAATATATAAATATATATATATATATATATATATATAGATTGTAGATGGTATCAATTAATTACGGATTTGCTGGTTTAGTAAGTCATTGTTTAATATTAACTTGTTGCCGTCTATGGAAATGAAAATTTAAGTGGTAAAGTAATTACGGAATTGCTGGTTTATTAAGTAACACTTTATAATTACCTGTTTCCCTTATGGAAATGTAAGGAAAACGTCCTACAACGCTTGCAGCAATATTATCATCTTTGTATATATTTTTCTGTACATATTACTTATTCAGTCCGGCGCAGAATCATCTATCCTTCATTTCTATACATATTTCATCATCATATGTCAAGCGTGGGCTTTCATATTTATTGTAATGTTAACTAAAAACCACAAATGCCCCGCATTTTCTCACCTTTTCACGGTCGGTCAGTCACCTTACTACCTAGCCGTACGCACAGGTCAATGTACTTTGCCTGTGTCAGAAATAAAGCATCCCTCGTCTCTTGGCTGTCATCTCGAACCCTCAAGTCTTTACAAAGAAACGTTGATAATAATAACCCAAAGGGAGGTAGAGTGGAAGTTGGTTTAGTAATTCACTCTTACGAGTGGCCTGCTTATGGCCAACTTCAGCATTTGGGATTTGAACATCAAACTGTTAACGATCAACACCATTATGTTGACCCTGTTACTCTGATGCTCATTCGCAAAGAATTTAAAGATCTTGGCTTGAAAGCAAATTCAACATTAGGAAGAAAAGGCACTGAGTTCCAATTCATCATTTCCAAGGGCATCTTGATGAATACTGGTGGCGATATTCAAAGGGAGATGATACCGACTTATTTAGATGCATTCTTGATGATATCAAAGAAATGTTCATAATTGAAAACTGAATACATTTTTTTATAAAATTCTAAGCCATTTTAGAATTTTGACATATTTTATAATTAAATAAATCTTAAATTTATGACTAAACTGTATTTCTTATACTCTATAAATATTATCACTGAGGTAGGACACATTCCATCCAGGTAAGCCACGTACTAAAGCTGAATAAAAAAAGGTAGGCCACATGATAAACCAGAATTAAAAAGGTAGGCCACATACTAAACCGGCACCACTTTATTGATACACCCAGAAGGCTCTTAGGTCTCTAAGAGAGGCTGAACTTTTATCAAGCCAAGTACTATTTGATTATGCAGTTAATCCTTTTGGTATCTTCGGGTACTTACGATGATTATTTTCTGCTAATTCGCCGTTGGAAAAAGAATTACCTTGCAGATTATTCTTATTCGGGCTTCAAGGTTTCGGGTCTGTATCACTAGCTTACTCTAAGCAAGACAGAATAGAGGCATCCTTAAGATTAAAAGAGTATGAAGTACTCAGAAAGAAAGGTGTTTCCACTAACTTAGACAGAACAGACACAGTCTTAGGAATAAAAGATTAGGAAATACTCAGAAAAGTGATTCCTCTAACTTCAACAGAACAGAGACCGTCTTCAGTTTAAAAGATTATGAAGTACTTAGAAAGGTGCTTCCACTAACCTAGAACAAAGACAGTCTTAAAATTAAAAGATTATGAAGTACTCAGAAAGGTGCTTCCACTATCTTAGACAGAACAGAGACAGTCTTAAGATTAAAAGATTATGAAGTACTCAGAAAGGTGCTTCCACTATCTTAGACAGAACAGAGACAGCCTAAAGATTAAAAGATTATGAAGTATTTAGAAAGGTCCTTCCACTAACTTAGACAGAATGGAGACAGTCATAAGATTAAAAGAATATGAAGTACGCAGAAAGGTGCTTCCACTAACTTAGAGAGAAAAGAGACAGCCTTAAGATTAAAATAATATGAAGTACATAGAAAGGTGATTCCACTAACTAGGAGAGAACAGAGACAGTCTTAAGATTAAAAGAATATGAAGTACACAGAAAGGTGCTTCCAGTAACTTAGAGAGAAAAGAGACAGCCTTAAGATTAAAATAATATGAAGTACATAGAAAGGTGATTCCACTAACTAAGACAGAACAGAGACAGTCTTAAGATTAAAAGAATATGAAGTACACAGAAAGGTGCTTCCAGTAACTTAGAGAGAAAAGAGACAGCCTTAAGATTAAAATAATATGAAGTACACAGAAAGGTGCTTCCACTAACTTAGAGAGAAAAGAGACAGCCTTAAGATTAAAAGATTATGAAGTACTTAGAAAGGTGCATCCACTATCTTAGACAGAACAGAGACAGTCTTAAGATTAAAAGATTATGAAGTACTCAGAAAGGTGCTTCCAGTAACTTAGAGAGAAAAGAGACAGCCTTAAGATTAAAATAATATGAAGTACACAGAAAGGTGCTTCCACTAACTTAGAGAGAAAAGAGACAGCCTTAAGATTAAAAGATTATGAAGTACTTAGAAAGGTGCATCCACTATCTTAGACAGAACAGAGACAGTCTTAAGATTAAAAGATTATGAAGTACTCAGAAAGGTGCTTCCACTATCTTAGACAGAACAGAGACAGCCTAAAGATTAAAAGATTATGAAGTATTTAGAAAGGACCTTCCACTAACTTGGACAGAACAGAGAGAGTCTTATGATTAAAAGAATATGGAGTACACAGAAAGGTGATTCCACTAACTTGGACAGGAAAGAGACAGCCTTAAGATTAAAAGATTAGGAAGTACTCAGAAAGGTGCTTCAACTAACTTAGACAGAACAGAGAAAGTCTTAAGATTAAAACATTAGCAAGTACACAGAAAGGTCCTTCCACTAAATGAGAAAGAACAGAGACAGTCTTAAGATTAAAAGATTATGAATTACTCAGAAAGGCGCTTCCACTAACTTAGACAGAACAAAGATTGTCTTATGATTAAAAGATTATGATGTACCCAGAAAGGTGCTTCCACTAACTTAGAGAGAAAAAAGACAGCCTTAAGATTAAAAGATTATGAAGTACTCAGAAAGGTGCTTCAACTAACTTAGGCAGAACAGAGACTGTCTTAAGATTAAAAGAATATGAAGTACACAGAAAGGTGCTTCCACTAACTTAGACAGAAAAGTGACAGCCTTAACCCTTTCCACTCCATGGGGCTACCTGTGGTAGCCCAAGCAAAATACGTCGTCCTAGTACTTGGGCTACCTCTGGTAGCCCACCGAAAAGATCTTATTTATTCATAAACTGTTTCTATTAATTAAAGTTATTCGCTGTTTTAATCGTTACTTCGTTTTCTGTGGTTCTTTAAGATTAATATTCCTTGTTTTCTTAGTTAATCCTCTCCCCCCTTTTCCCCCAAGACGAGTTAGAATTAATAAATAAAGGCAGACACTCACGATATCCATTTCTCAGTGTGTTTGGCCTCGTTCAGCAGCAAGTACCGATTGTGATCGACTCCTGTCTCACCAGCTAATTTCCGAGGTCATCGCTTTTCAAACACTTATCCTATATCATGGCTTCATCGAAAAAGTTTTTGCGAACTACGTCGGAAATTTTAGAATGTCTTGATATGTGTTCTTCAGAAGATGATTTTGTAGGCATCGACGACAAAGAGGAAAATTGTGATGTTAGTTATAACGGGGTTTTCATGGACATGGAAAATAATGCTTCATCCGATTCCCATTCTGAGCACGCTGGCAGTGACTTTGACGAGAGGCTCTACGTCCCTCCACGAGAATTGCTAGAAGTGAACGATGAAGAGGTAGTGACAGTGACGATGAAGAAAATGAATGGGAAGAATATAATGAAGAAAAATTAAACCATCGTAATTATAGAAAAGAGCTATGTGAACAACTTATTGGTGATTTCCGAGTAAGATTGGGAGGAAAAAGATCTCTTGTCAACGGACATGAAGTACCAGCAAGACTAAGGAATGATAAATGCCACATAATAAAGTGTATACCAGATAATCTTCTAAGAGATTGTGCTGGTTTGCAGCGATCGTTACGGGCCCGGTGGACGTAAAAAAGCTGCGTATTGCTGTCTTACTTGTCCTGCTAACCCAGCGTTGCATCCAAAAAATTGTTTTATGTTATATCACACAAAAGTTGATTATAAAGTTAAATATTAGATTTTTTTCAGAAAAAGAGCATTCCAAATTAAAAATTTTAAATTCTTCACTTTTCTAACAAGATATATTTTTTTGTAATCTAAATATTGTATTGTAACATTGTTAACTTATTTTTCCAGAATTTTTTTTGTAATTCTTATATTTAAATTGCATTTTTGTATATTTTATTGGAACGATTTCTCATATAGAACACTTATTTAATGTTATAACAGAAAACTGAAATATGATGTCAAACATATAGATTCTGTGTAAAAAATAATATCATAATTATATATAATGCCATGATTATTCTATTTTTTATAAGAGTATCAATTTATTCATTACTCTATCTTATATGATAAATTGTTTAAATGATTTTATCAACATAATTTTCAATCATATCTATATTTTATTTCGTATCAACTCTGAATAGTTTGTTCTTGTCAGGACTAATTAATAATTATATGTTCATATTATACTGGACTTTTTTTTCCACAAAATCCATGTACATTTCTTGAATAACATCATTAAATGAGTTATTTTGATATAAATTACAATAAACTATATATAATAACTTATGAAATTTTCACATCACTCTGAAGAATATAGTGAGAATGAATGCAATAAACAAGGTCAGAGATTTGGTTTATTAATATATATTTATATACTATATACTATATATATATATATATATATATACATATATATATATATATATACATACATACATATATATATATATATATATATTTACACACATATATATATATATATATATATATGTATATATATATATATATATATATGTATATATATATCATCAACTGACTAAACAAATCAGGGGATAAACATAAAATCCTGTACTTTATAATTAACTTTTCTTTTCTCATCACCATCAAATAAAAAGCATAAAAATACAAATAAGGCAGTTAGTAGTCTACTGCCGTAGGCTGTTCATTTCCAGAAAGAGAGAAGATAGTAATTTCTACTGGATATTTGGCCAAACAAGAAATAGGGTCTCTACCGTAGGACTATGAATCTATTTCCACAAAAATGAGTGTTATGTGTAAAAACCTACTGTTGTCCTTGTAAGAATATTATGAGTTGACTGATTCTTATTTCTTGATAGAAAACAATTTCAACAACAATTATAGCAATGTCAGATTTGACTAATATTGAAATAGTAAAATAGAATAATTACCGATAAATCTTATGGAATATAAAAGGTGAAAGGGAGCAGGAGAGGAAAAGGATAAGTCACCCAGGGGAATGGTGGCTGGGATGATAGAATTGGTTGCCCTTTAAAGGTCAAAAGTAATAATCCCCATTGGAATGTGTGTGCAAATCCTATAAATGCCGATTCTTCCAACGGCGTTTAGTTTTACAAGTAAAGGCAAGTCTATCTGATGACGATGTCGTTTGTTTATCCAAAGTTTCATAGTCTCAACTCTAAGCTGTGTGCTAGGTAACGATTTAGGAAATATTATAAGGTACACATTCCTAGAAAGAACTGTCAGACTATCATTTACTGAAACACACGCACACTCCCCTATATATATATTATTATATATATATTTAATATATATACATACATATATGGTATATATATATATATATATATACTGTATATATATATATATATATATGTATATATATAATGTATATATATATATATATATATACTAAATATATATATATATATATATATACATTATATATATACAGTATATATATATATATATATGCATATATGCATATATATTTATATACATTATATATATATACAGTAAATATATATATATATATATATATATATAAATATGCCATATATATATATATATATATATATAGATGTATATATATAAATCAATAGTTAGAAAAGACCAATAAGACTGCCAGTAATCTAATGTCGTAGCCTGTTCATTACCACGTACAAGAGAGAGTGAGAGAGAGAGAGAGAGAGAGGAGAGAGAGAGAGAGAGAAAAATCTTTACTGTCAATACCTTGTGTGTAAAAACCTCCATTTCTTATAGTAAGAATATTAACAATATCTGGTTTTAATTTACTGATGGAAAGTGTGTTACAAAACAATCGCACCCAATGTTTGATTTGACTAAAATTTAAACAGTTAAATAAATATTTGCCGATAATTCAGTAAAATGGAAGCGACGAAAGGAACCATAAGAAGAAAAAGATAAGACACCGAGGTGATTAGTGGCCTGGATTAGGAATAGTGAAACCGTTCCAAGGCCGTCTCGGCCTGGACCTTTCTTGGTCGAAAGTGACCAATATAATCCACTTTGAATTTATGTGGGATTATCCCATAATTGCTGCATCTTCCTTCAAGTGTTTTGGTATACAAGTAAAGACATGTCTATTTGATGGCAATGTCGTTTGTTTATCTGACATTCTACAGTTACAAATCTTAGTTGTATAAGGAGCAAATTGGGAATATCACACGATATACACATTCGTATTAACAACCGTATACAACTGTTATATGATCTAACAGACATACAGACGTGTATGTATATATATATATATATATATATATATGTATATATAGTATATATATGTATATATTATATACTCTACATATGTACATACATACTAGCATGTATATATTATGCATCATACAGTAAATATATAAATATATATATATATATATATATATATTTATATATATATATATATATATATACGGTATGTATATATTATATATAAATGTCTGTATATATTATGCATATATACAGTAGGCTATATATATATATATATATATATACACATACATATATATATATATATATATGTGTGTGTGTGTGTGTGTGTATAAATGTCTGTATATATTATGCATACATACAGTAGCTATATATATATATGTATATATATATATATATATATATATACAGTATATATGTATATATATAAATATGAATATAAATATATAAAAATATATACATATGTATATATATCTCTATATAATTTATATACACACATATATATATATATATATATATGTATATATATATATATATATATATACATATATATATATATATATATATGTGTGTGTGTGTCTGTGTGTGGGTATGTATGTTTGCGTCGCCATAAAACACAAACAACTCAATGTACTGTGCTCTACATACATTCCTAATCGATAGGTAAACACTATTTTTTCTATATCGGTAGAAATCTGTCATCCTGTATGAAGGTCTCATACGATTATGAATGCTGATAAAGGGTAACTGACATAGGTCTTTTTTGTAATTGTTTATATGTATATAAAAATATAATAAAAATCAGTAATCCTAATGTCCGAGTATCACCGGCTATACATTCGCCTTGACTCTCTCTCTCTCTCTCTCTCTCTCTCTCTCTCTCACTCTCATGTCGAAGAGATAGGTGGCTGGATTTGCTATAGGTGTGTTTTGCATGGATGGAATGGATTCGGACACCGATTGTAAAATACCTCTGAATGTTCTAAAGTTTCCATATCGTTAGAAATACTCATAAAATCCTTATTAGCTTCATTTAATCTTCCCTTAATGGTTAGTTTTTATTTATTTCTATATCACTTTTACCTGTTATACAATAATTTAATTAAACCTTCAACTATATCGAATGTTTTTACAATTTTAAGTGATTTGTTTCCACTTTGGTAACTGGCAACTCATCCATTGATATCTCAGAGAAGTGCGTTAGCGACTTCGCTAGGAAATGAACGTCGCCAATTCACGCTTAGACATTTGGATTTCTTAACAAAATTGATTGAAATGTGAAAAAAATAAACTCGAAATCAGTTTACTAAATTATCGAGATGGGCACTGATGCATAAACTTTTTGTGTGAAAACTTTGTACGTTAAAAAAAAATAAGAGGTAACTGTAATATTGGTGATTAATGACCGGGAAAATTCCTATTTCCGAATGTTTTTCTGAATTATAACACAAAGTTTCATCTTCCTGTGTGATAAGTAATTGTAGTACGTCTATTATAAATGTAAAGTGAAAAAGAATAATGATTTACCATCTCAATGATACCATTAAAATTAATTGAATCGTACTAAATTGTTGATAATAAGACATTTTCAAGGAGTCCATGCAGAGTTCATAGTCATTGTGATTCATTGAGCAGCACCACTTGGAGTAGCTGGTACTGTCTTTTCACCGGAGTAGAGATCTCCGGATGAGCGGTAAGGGTTAAGATTAAAAGATTATGAAGTACTCAGAAAGGTGCTTCAACTAACTTAGACAGAAAAGAGACAGCCTTAATATTAAAAGATTATGAAGTACACAAAAAGGTGCTTCCACAAACTTAGACAGAAAAGAGACAGTCTTAAGATTAAAAGATTATAAAGTTCCTAGAAATGTTATTCAACTAACTTAGACAGAACAAAGACAGTCTTAAGATTAAAAGATTATGAAGCACTCAGAAAGGATCTTCCACTAACTTAGAACAGAGACAGCCTTAAGATTAAAAGATCATGGTAGTACTCAGAATGGTGCTTCCACTAACTTAGACAGAACAGATCTTAATTAAGATCAAAAGCGTGACCAGTATAAACATTATATACATACATACATACATATACCAAGGCACTTCCCCAATTTTGTGGGGTAAACGACATCAACAAATGAAACAAAACAAAAATGGGACCTCTACTCTCTACGTTCCTCCCAGCCTGACAAGGTACTCAACCGAGTTCAGCTTGTACTGCTAGGGTGCCACAGCCCATCCTCCCCCATTATCCACCACGGATGAAGCTTCATAATGCTGAATCCCCTACTGCTGCTACCTCCGCGGTCATCTAAGGCACCGGAGGAAGCAGCAGGGCCTACCGGAACTGCGTCACAATCGCTCGCCATTCATTCCAATTTCTAGCACGCTCTCTTGCCTCTCTCACATCTATCCTCCTACCACCTAGAGCTTTCTTCACTCCATCCATCCACCCAAACCTTGGCCTTCCTCATGCACTTCTCCCATCAACTCTTGCATTCATCACCTTCTTTAGCAGACAGCCATTTTCCATTCTCTCAACATGGCCAAATCACCTCAACACATTCTTCTTCTTCCCAGCTTTATCCCTATTCGGGGTCGCCGTTTCTAATGAGTCTCTTCCATCTCCCTCTCTCCTGTGTCATTTCCTCCCATACTCCCTTCTCCCTCATATCATCTCTAATGCAATCTCTCCACCTGGTCTTAGGTCTTCCTCTCCTTCGTGTTCCATCCACCTCCACGTCCATCACTTCTCTTGCCATGTGTTGCCCTTCTCTTCTCATCAGGTGGCCATACCATCTTAACCTTGCCTCTTGCACTTTCTTTGATGCCTCAGTGACTTTTACTGTACCCCTAATATGTTCATTTCTAACCCTGTCCTTTTTGGTTACTCCACTCATCCACCTAAGCATCCTCATCTCGGTTACGTTCAACTTTCTACCCTCTGTTTTCTTTAGGGGTGCTGCTTCCAATCCATATGTCATTGCTGGTCTGACCACTGCCTTGTGCACTCTGCCCTTCAATCTTATAGGGACTTTCCTATCACATATGATACCAGACACCTTCCTCCAGTTGTTCCAACCACACTGAATCCGGTTGTTAATTTCCTCTTCCATGTTCCCCCTATTGTCGATCACTGAACCAAGGTACTTGAATTTATGAACCCTTTTGATGTTTCCTCCGCCTAATTTGATTGTTGTTTGCTGGTCGCCATCCATCTCGGTTGTCATATACTCTGTCTTCTTCCTGCTTATTCTTAAACCTCTACTCTCCAAGGCATATCTCCATCTTTCTAGTTTCCCCTCCAGTTCTTCCCTGTTCTCGGCTACCAAGACTATATCATCTGCATAGAGCAGACACCATGGTGGCTCCTCCCTGACATCCTCTGTTAACACATCCAAGACAATGTTAAACAGGAGTGGGCTTAGAGCAGATCCCTGATGTAGCCCGACTCCAACTTGGAAATTTTCTGTTCTTCCAACTGTAGATCTGACGCTGGTCTTTACATTTCTATACATCTCCCTGATCATTCTGACATACTTCTCCATCACTCCTCTCTCCCTGAGACATCTCCATATTTCCTGTCGTGGTACTCTGTCATATGCCTTCTCTAGGTCTATAAAGGCCATATGCAAGACCTTTTGTTTCTCTCTGTACTTTTCCATAATTTGTCTCAAAGCGAAAATACCATCCACAGTACTAAGCCCCTTCATGAATCCTAGTTGCTGCCTACCGATGGAAACTTGCTGCCGTAATCTTTCATATATAATTCTTTCAAATACCTTCAGTGTATGTGACATGAGTTTTATTCCTCGATAATTTTCACAACATTGTATGTCCCCTTTCTCTTTGAATATTGGGATTAATATACTTTCCCTCCATTTTTCGGGTATTGTCTCACTTTCCATAATCTTTTTCATTAACTGCCACAATATGTCAATTCCTTCCTCATCAAGAGCCTTCCAGGCTTCTGCAGGTATGCCATCTGGTCCCACAGCTTTATCATTTTTCATCTTTCCCAGTGCCCCTCTAACCTCAGCTTTTGTTATTTCTGTGACTGGTCCACAATTTGTGTGTCCGTCTCCTCTTAGAAATCTTTCATTTTCTTCATTCAGTAAGGCCTCAAAATATTCTTCCCATCTCTTTATTATGTCTCTCTCATTTCTCAGTATATTTCCATCCTTATCCTTAATCTGTCTTATGTGTGTTATATCCTTGGTATTCTTATTTCTCATGTGTGCTAGTTTAAAGATCTTTCCTTGCCCTTCCTTGGTATCTAGCTCTTTGTAAAGCTGATCATATGCTCTATCCTTAGCAATTGCTACAATTTTCTTTGCTAATTTATTTGCTTCCTTATAGGCCATCCAGTCCTCTTCCATTTGGGTCCCCTCCCACCTTTTCTTTGCTTCTCTCTTTTGCTTTGTTGCATCCTTCACTTCTTCACTGAACCACCACGTTTCCTTATTTTCGAACATCTTACCACTACTCTCACCCAGTATTTCTCTAGCAACCCGCAGTATTATCTCCATCGTTCTATTCCACCATTCATCAACATCCTCAATTTCATGAGTTAGTTCCTCTAATACTTTTTCTTTAAACTGCCTACAAAGTTCAATATCTTTCAGCTTAAACCATTTAATCCTTTTTGGCCCCTGCATTTTTTTTCTTCCTTATTTGTTCAACTTCCATAACCAAGTCCATCACTACCAAACGATGTTGCACACTCACATGGTCTCCTGGTATGACCTTACAATCTTTTACCTCGCGCAAATCTTTCCTCTTATACATCAAGTAATCTATCTGGCTGGACCTTCCGCCGCTTTTGTACGTAACTAGATGTTCTTGCCGCTTGGTGAAAAAGTGTTCGCCAGTACCATATCCTTGGCCACAGCAAAATCAAACACATTCATATATATATATATATATACTGTATGTGTGTGCATACATAGTACTATATATATATATATATATATGTATATATATATATATATATGTATATATATATATATATACATATATATATATATATATATATCTACACACACATATATATATATATATATATGTATATATATATGTGTGTATATATATATATATATATACTGCATCACTGTATAGATACGTCACAGTTAGTTAATATAATGGTGATCATTGAAAGTATACATCTAAATCATCATCTTCATTATTATTATCATTATTATAATTGTTATTTATATAAAGTAGTAGTTGTAGTAGTAGTAAAAGTAGTAGCAAGAGTCTTCTGAAACAATGCTAAAAATCAATCACTTCCTATTCCTCGCACGGTAAGAGAGAGAGAGAGAGAGAGAGAGAGAGAGAGAGAGAGAGGGGTTATTTAATATTTTGTCAACAAAACAGAGAGAGAGAAAGAGAGAGAAAGAGAGGGGTTTTTTAATATTTTGTCAACAAAAACGAGAGAGAGAGAGAGAGAGAGAGAGAGAGAGAGAGAGAGAGAGAGAGAGACGGAAGCTGGAAGGACGATTCCATTAGTATGATGAGCATTTACAAAGTTTGAGCACATACAATTTAGTCTCCATTAAAACTTTAGCTTAGAATGGATGTTATTAAGGGAACTTTATTGGTGCCGGTTTAGTATGTGGCCTACCTTCCGAATGTGGCTTACCTTTCGAATGTGGCCTACCTTCCGAATATGGCGTACGAAATTATATGTTTGTTTTAGTATGTGGCCTACCTTGAATAGCAATATATATATATATATATATATACATATAATGTATATGTATATATGTACATATATATATATATATATATATATACATATAATGTATAGATATATATACATACATACATACATACATACATATATATATATATATATATATATATAGATTGTAGATGGTATCAATTAATTACGGATTTGCTGGTTTAGTAAGTCATTGTTTAATATTAACTTTTTGCCGTCTATGGAAATGAAAATTTAAGTGGTAAAGTAATTACGGAATTGCTGGTTTATTAAGTAACACTTTTATAATTACCTGTTTCCCTTTATGGAAATGTAAGGAAAACGTCCTACAACGCTTGCAGCAATATTATCATCTTTGTATATATTTTTCTGTACATATTACTTATTCAGTCCGGCGCAGAATCATCTATCCTTCATTTCTATACATATTTCATCATCATATGTCAAGCGTGGGCTTTCATATTTATTGTAATGTTAACTAAAAACCACAAATGCCCCGCATTTTCTCACCTGTTCACGGTCGGTCAGTCACCTTACTACCTAGCCGTACGCACAGGTCAATGTACTTTACCCGTGCCAGAAATAAAGCATCACTCGTCTATGGTGTGTCATCTCGAACACTCAAGTCTTTACAAAGAAACGTTGATACTAATAACCCAAAGGGAGGTACAGTGGAAGTTGGTTTAGTAATTCACTCCGACGAGTGGCTTGCTTATGGCCAACTTCAGCATTTGGGATTTGAACATCAAACTGTTAACGATCAGCACCATTATGTTGACCCTGTTACTCTGATGCTCATTCGCAAAGAATTTAAAGATCTTGGCTTGAAAGCAAATTCAACATTAGGAAGAAAAGGCACGGAGTTCCAATTCATCATTTCCAAGGGCATCTTGATGAATACTGGTGGCGATATTCAAAGGGAGATGATACCGACTTATTTAGATGCATTCTTGATGATATCAAAAAAATGTTCAATAATTGAAAACTGAATAAAATTTTTATAAAATTCTAAGCCATTTTAGAATTTTGACATATTTTATAATTAAATAAATCTTAAATTTATGACTAAACTGTATTTCTTATACCTCTATAAATATTATCACTGAGACAGGACACATTCAATCCAGGTAGGCCACGTACTAAAGCAGAATAAAAAAAAGGTAGGCCACATAATAAACCAGAATTAAAAAGGTAGGCCACATACTAAACCGGCACCACTTTATTAATACACCCAGAAGGCTCTTAGGTCTTAAAGGGAGGCTGAACTTTTATCAAGCCAAGTACTATAAGATTATGCAGATAATCCTTTTGGTATCTTCGGGTACTTACGATGTTTAGTTTCTGATGATTCGCCATTGGAATAAGATTATCTTGCGGATTATTCTTATTCGGATTTCAAGGTTTCGGGTCTGTATTACTAGCTTACTCTAAGCAAGACAGAATAGAGACAGTCTTAAGATTAAAAGAGTATGAAGTACTCAGAAAGAAAGGGGCATCCACTAACTTAGACAGAACAGACACAGTCTTAAGATTAAAAGATTATGAGGTACTCAGAAAGGTGCTTCCACTATATTAGACAAAGCAGAGACAGTCTACAGAATAAAAGATTATGAAATACTCAGAAAAGTGTTTCCACTAACTTAAACAGAACAGAGACAGTCTTAAGATTAAAAGATTATGAAGTATTCAAAAAGGTGCTTCCATTAACTTGAACAGAACAGAGACAGTCTTGAGATTAAAAGATTATGTACTCAGAAAGGTGCTTCCACTATCTTAGACAGAACAGAGACAGTCTAACGATTAAAAGATTATGAAGTACTTAGAAAGGTTCTTCCATTAACTTAAACAGAACAGAGATAGTCTTGAGATTAAAAGATTATGTACTCAGAAAGCTGCTTCCACTATCTTAGACAAAGCAGAGACAGTGTAAAGAATAAAAGATTATGAAATACTTAGAAAAGTGTTTCCACTAACTTAAACAGAACAGAGAAAGTCTTATGATTAAAAAATTGTTAAGTATTCAAAAAGGTGCTTCCATTAACTTAAACAGAACAGAGACAGTCTTGAGTTTAAAAGATTATGTACTCAGAAAGGTGCTTCCACTATCTTAGACAGAACAGAGACACTCTAAAGATTAAGAGATTATGAAGTACTTAGAAAGGTGCTTCCACTAACTTAAAACAGAGACAGTCTTAAAATTAAAAGATTATGAAGTATTCAAAAATGTTCTTCCATTAACTTAAACAGAACAGAGACAGTCTTGAGATTAAAAGATTATGTACTCAGAAAGGTGCATCCACTATCTTAGACAAAACAGAGACAGCCTAAAGATTAGAAGATTATGAGGTACTTATAAAGGTGCTTCCATTAACTTAGACAGAACAGAGACAGTCTTAAGATTAAATGGTTATGAAGTACTCAGAAAGATGCTTCCACTAACTTAGACTGAACAGAGACAGTCGTAAGAGTAAAAGATTATGAAGTACTCAGAAAGGTCCTTTCACTAACTTGGACAGAACAGAGAGAGTCTTATGATTAAAAGTTTATGATGTACTCGGAAAGGTGCTTCCACTAACTTAGACAGAACAGAGACAGTCTAAAAATTAAAAGAATATGAAGTACACAGAGAGGTGCTTCCACTAACTTAGACAGAAAACAGACAGCCTTAAGATTAAAAGATTATGAAGTACTCAGAAAGGTGCTTCCACTAACTTAGACAGAAAAGAGACAACCTTAAGATTAAAATAATATGAAGTACATAGAAAGGTGCATCCACTAACTTAGACAAAAAAGAGACAGCCTTAAGATTAAAAGATTATGAAGTACTAGAATGGTGCTTCCACTAACTTAGACAGAACAGAGACAGTCTTAATTAAGACCAAAAGCGTGACCAGTATATATATATATATATATATATATATATATATATATATATATATATATATATATATATATATATATATATATATACATACATATATATATATATATATATATATATATATATATATATATATATATATATATATATATATATGCGTAAAAATCACAGGAAAACGTGATGCTCAGATGCAGAAGAACCACAGGGAAAATGAAAATACGGAATATACACTTAAGTCCTGACTAGTTTCGTGATACTTCCTCAGAGTCCTCTGAGGAAGTATCACGAAACTAGTCAGGACTTAAGTGTATATTCCGTATTTTCATTTTCCCTGTGGTTCTTCTGCATATATATATATATATATATATATATATATATATATATATATATATATATATATGCATACATATATATATATATATATATATATATATATATATGTATATATATATATATATATATATATATATATATATATATATATATATATAGACACACATTCTATTATATGAAGGAGATTATGAATAAATTTCCACTTTGCTGGTAAATACATAAAGTTGCCTTCCTAGGTACTAATAAAAAAAACTGTTCAAACCAGTCTAATTTAGAGTGTACAAATCTATATCTCAAGATTAGGATCTATATGTCTCTACTTGACTAGTCTGGGAATGTTAAAATTTTATCCGGATATTCCAATTATTATCAAACAAATCAAATTCGTGCCTTAAAAACTCTAAAAATAAATCTTTAAAAAAATTCTAATAGGCAATGTCAGAGTTTTGAGAGTCCCCAAATATCTTCACCAACCCCAACAATATAAAGAAAAAAAAAAAGATGAAATTATAAATTGGCCCGAAGACGACCCGAAGTTTCAAAGGGGAGTTGAGGCACAAGCTATTTCCTCTCCTTTGGAGCTTCATATCTAATTTACCTTCAGACA
>NC_090746.1:76337625-76342519 GCF_036898095.1 Palaemon carinicauda
AATCATATGTTAGAACCCTTTAAGATACTTATATGGGAAGTACAGTAAATGTAAAACTACATAAAGATAGTGAGAAAATTCTGATTGAGAAAGGAATTAGACAGGGAGACCCTATTTCTCCTGAATTATTTACAGCATGTCTAAAAGAAGTTTTTAAAAATTTAGATTGGGAAAATGTAGGAATCAACATTATTCACTTATATAAAGTTTGTTTATATCTAAGGAAATAAAAATAAGAATTAAATTTAAGAAAGAAAATAAACACTCCTTTTAATAAGAGAAACATCTGATGAGTTTATTTTAGCAATATAAAATAGGTACTCCCAGCTACATGATGAAATGGAAGCGGATAAGGAGGAAATGAGCAGTAATTCTACTAAATTTATATTAGGATTAGCACAAGAGATAGGTGGAATAGTTCCCCCCCCCCACCAAAAAAAATCAATGAAAACTACCAGAAAAGACCAAAAAAACTAAAAAAGAAAAGATTGGAAATGAGGGTAAAATCCAAGAGGTGGAATAGAATTAGCTGAACTAACCCAAACAGTAAACAAACTAAAAACCCAAGATATTTGTAAACACAATCAGAACAAAATTGAGAAAACACTAAAGAAAGGAAAAAGCATCAAGATGATGAAAAGAAGACTTGGACCAGGATGACAACAGATATTTGCCTTAAAGGATGAAAATTAAATTATCAACAATAGAGATCGAGTAATAAAAATTGCAGAGGGTTTTTATCCAATGTTATACAATACTGGTATAAGACATAACATTGTTAATAGAAATAATGAAAACCCTGAGCCGGTACCAAAGGTAGCAGTAGAAGAAGTGAAGAAAGCATTAAAAGGCATGAAAACACGCAAGGCAGCCGGAGAAGATGACCCAACCATTGATTTAATAATAGATGGAGGATATTTTATAATAGTAAAACTAGCTGAACTTTGCACAAAATATCTGCAAGCATTGCTCTATACTTACAGCTTGGAAAAAACTTTATCAAAAAGGGAGACATGAAAGACCTGAAATATAACCGCCAAATAAGATTACTCTCGGTAATATATAGAATATTTACAAAGATCGTATTAGGCCGAATAGAAAGACAGCTACACTTTAATTAACCAAGAAAGCAGGCAGACTTTAGATGTGAGTATTCAATAACTGGCCATATCCATGTAATTTACCAGCGAATGGTAAAATCAACAGAGTATGAAAAACCACCACATATGGCCTTTATGGACTGGGAGAAAGCTTTTGATTCTCCCAAACCTTAGGAGCAATGAAAGCCCTTCAAAAAAAGAAAAAGTTGGATCTTATGTTAGAATGCTTAAAGATATCAATATAGGATGTACAGCAGGCCTAAAACTGCTTAAAAATAGTGAGAAAATACAAATCAAGAAAATAGGTAGAAACAGAGACTCCATCGCTCCTAAATTATTCACAGCACGTAAAGAAGTTTTTAAACACTTACATTAGGAAAATGAATAGTGAATCATGGGAGGAATTGCGAAAGATGAGAGAAGATTTTAATTAAAAATGCAGAAATATAGGACTGAAAATCAATAGGAGTAAAACTAAGATAATCTTCAATGAAGAAGACGAGACATCAAATAAGAGTTAGAGATTGTTATTGAACATACGTACATAGGGCAGACAATAAGTTTTTACCCAGGAGACCAAAATTAAAAGAAGGATAAACATGGGATGGAGGGTTGTTGGAAAACAAAATGAGATTATGAAAAATAAAATGCCACTTTCTCTGAAAAGAAAAGTATTTAACGAGATGGTCCTACCAGTTTTAACTTATGCATCAGAAACTTGAAGGCTCACTAAAACCTTATAACAGAAGCTAATTACAACTCGGATAGCTATGGAAAGAATAATGATGAGAATGACACTAAGAGACATAAAAAGAGCAACATGGATACGAGAGCAAACTAAAGTAGAGGATATTCTAAGAAAAAGAAATGGACGTGGCAGAACAGATAAGGAAAATAAGAGGTAATAGATGGACATTAAAAATAACAGAATGGGTCGCTAGAAACTGTAATAGAAGGAAGGGAAGGCGATGGATTGATGAACTAAGAACGTTTGTGGGTGTGGACTGGCATAGAAAGAGCATAAACAGACGCAAGTGGAAGACGTCTTAGGCCTTTTTCTGCAGTAGAGTAGTAACGGCTAATGTTATATATCATCATCATCATCATCATCATCTATACTTATGCTTGCGAATGTGCATATGTTAGTATCAATAGCTCGACAAAAACAAAAGTAATGGCAGCAAAATGATAATTATAATGATAGTAATAGTAATAACAATAATCGTTATAATAGCGGAATTGTCCATAACTTAGTTTTTATATCATCTAAAATAAACGTTTGATTTTCAAGACTTATCTGTACTGCTTATCAATTATCAAAACTAAACTAATAAGACTGCTATTAGAGTTCTTTGAATATAAATACTAAAAATGACAAATTCTACGAGTAAAATTAGAAATGACGTTGACCTTTGGAACCCCTTTGAAATCTTTACACACAAAATTTCCTCTGAACCTCCTGCTATATTGCATTCGGATCTTTTCAGACTGTACCATCCTGTACATAGTACTAGGTATTATTATTATTATTATTATTATTATTATCATTATTATTACCTACTAAGCTACAACCCTAGTTAAAAAAGCATGATGCTAAGAGCACAGGGGTTCCAACGGGGAAAATAGCCCAGTGAGGAAAGAAAGGAAGGAAAATTAAAATATTTAAAAACAGTAACATTAAAATATTTCCTATATAAATTATAAAAACTGTAACAAAACAAGAGAAAGAGAAATAAGATAAAATAGTTTGCCCAATTGTACCCTCAAGTAGGAGAACTCTAACCTAAGACAGTGGAAGACCATGGTACAGAGGCTATGGCACTACCCAAGACTAGAGAACAATGGTTTGATTTTGGAGTGTCCTAGAAAAGCTCTTTACCATGGCTAAAGAGTTTCTTCTACCCTTACCAAGAGGAAAATGGCCCCTGAAGAATTACAGTAGTTAAACCCCATCATAAGCCTCAACACTACATAGTAATCTAGATGTTTTATTCGTGCTGTGACCTGATTGTGAAATGATCATCCTAATTAGGCAGTTGAATCGGTGGAACTTCTGTAGTTCAAACTTAAAGCGAATATTTTTATGTTGGTCATGTTGACATAGGTTTCTCTTCAATATTTTACATATGGCAGACAATTTTAAAGTTGTTAATGAACTTATCTATCACTAATCATATAATTCATTCATTTCTCTATTTTCTTTCCTCGCTCTGCTATTTTTCCCTGTTGGAGCCCTTGGTTTCCCCGGGTCTGATTGACATTGCCAGTCAATCTTCAATAACAAAAAAAAAATTAAACGCTCTTACAAAAGTGTTGATGAAGTGTTTTTGGGAAATTTACACTTTTAGGAGTTGATAAAAAATTACTAATTTAATGAAACGATTACCAGGAATAAGCCATTTGACTCTAATATAGTTAAAAACTGTTTTTTTTTTTTTTTTTTTTTTTTTTGGTAACACTGGAAATATTAATATGTTTATAAGGAAATATCTCCAAAAATACTGTCTCTGTTGGTAGCTATGAATCATGATGTCAACACCAGATCTTTCTCTTTCCGTTTCACACATTACCATGAGGTAGGCCTAATAACAATGACACTGATAATAAGCTTCAGGAGCAATTGCCAGTCATAATCTAGTTTAAATTCGATTTAGAACTCCGAACCAATTATTTCATCAAGTAAGAACTACTGATGATAACACCATTTAAGGCAAGAAACTTAGGACTTGCTTACATATGAATGTGAACTTGTTTTATTATTTGCCTTCGTACGTTTGTACGTGATAAATCTAATTTCGGTTCATGAACTACATTTATCTTGAAGTAAAACCTCGTGTAATATACAAACATAATTATCTCTCTCTCTCTCTCTCTCTCTCTCTCTCTCTCTCTCTCTCTCTCTCTCTCTCTCTCTCTCTCATGTGCAGAAAAATTAAATCGTTATCATTCTAAGTAGAAAATGCTACATGGTCATAATTATGGTTTTTGTTATGCAAAAGTCTGCTAGTCGTAGGAGTAGGATGACGATCTCGGGGACTGTTGTAGAGCAGTGGTTCTTCATCACTTTATTACCACGACTCCTTTAGTGGTTTATCCCACTCTCCATTACTCCTTTGCTTATATAGCCGAACGAATAAAATTCTTACCCAGCTTTATTTAAAAGAAAAAGTTATATATGATTGCTTTTAGTTATTTTATTGAACATGAATTCTGTACAAACCTTATTAGTACAGTATCTATTTAGTGAGGTTATTTTCTTTATAAGTAACTGAAATACTTGGCACTGCTTACAAAATCTTAGCTACCATATCTAGAATGCCAGATAGTGCACATCGAAAATCTCCTTGAAAAAATGGAATACAGAGTTGGGAGCGTTGTGTGTTAACCAAATTTCTTTTTTAATAAATATAACTATCCTCTTTAGTCCGGAACTTGCGCACCCTCTTGAGACAGAGAGAGAGAGAGAGAGAGAGAGGAGAGAGAGAGAGAGAGAGAGAGAGAGAGAGAGAGAGAGAGAGAGCTGTAGGTATAGGCGTCATGAGAGCCCTCACCCAAGTGATCAGGAGCAAAAGTTTAATCTAAATGTCGTCAAAGTATTATGATGATGTATCTTTATTAATAAAAAGCTTATTCGATTTACATAAAATTACTCTGATCCCAAAAGAAATAGAAACAAAACAATTGTTACACAATATGTAGGTAACACAATATATGGAAAAAATAAAATGAAATTGGATTAAAACAGTTCACGGTTAGGCCTAAAAGATGGTTTGTACAGAAGGATTAAAGAATGC
>NC_090746.1:76348019-76353019 GCF_036898095.1 Palaemon carinicauda
TATATATATATATATATATATATATATATATATATATATATATATATATATATATATATACGCATATGTATGAAAGATCAATATATGATTTTTATACATTTATGGAGAGAGAGAGAGAGAGAGAGAGAGAGAGAGAGAGAGAGAGAGAGAGAGAGATTTCTACAGCAGAGCATAACTGGAATAGTTCTCATTTGTTTTCCGCAAGCCAATTAATTCAATTATTACATTATAATCTTCCACACCGCAAACGTTATCTGTATAGTATTGTGGAGCTTTTCCCTTAGCGGTTGAGCAGAGTGATTTGTGGCACTTACCAAATTAATAATTTCCTAAGTTTGACACTGTTCATATGAGGAGTTCAAGTAAGAAAGATTATATAGTATGTCAACTTTGAAAAGGAGAATCGTTAAGGTATTTTGGGATAATGTGAACAATAAGTTAATGTCAACAGAGGTGTTTAGGATCAGAACATCGTTTACAAGTTGATGTTACCATCTTTGTCTATTTCTATTAGGATGTCACAAGGGTCATCTTTTTGAAAACTGGTCAACTTTTAATAGACATAAGATTATATTTAAATTTTTCATAGTAATGAAATCCGAATGTAGAACGAAACTAATTAATACTAACATTATTTCTTTGCATTTTCCTTTTCTTGATGACAGAAAGAGTGAAATGTGAGCCTCTGTTAGGAAATTAACAAAACATCTCAATATCTTACTTTTTATATTTCTAAAAGAAATTAAAATGATGACTGTTGTTATGAAAGGATCATTTTTATTGCACCTACATATATAACTTATTTCAATCTTAATACAGGATTGAGTATATACTGGAAGGCACTTTTGACATAAAATATTCTTTTAATAACAGAAGCTATTCAAAATCAGTGTGCTAGATATGTTTCATACGAGATGAGAGTGTTCCCTTTGAACACAATGAGAAAACGAATGTAATAAATTTCACAATCGTTTCTTAAAATGACTGTATTCCTGAATTTTGTTTAGCCTGATCTCTATTTGATGATTCATCTCACTTTCAACAATCTGGACAGCGGCAATGATATAAAAGACAGGGAAAAAGCAGTTTGCTTTGAAGCTCTGACGAGAGTGATGATTCACAAATATATTCTCGCCTAATCCTAACCGTTTACTGTGATTCTTAGTTGAGTCGTTCTATAGTCAATTTTAGCTTCATTCTTCATTATATTAAAAATAACGTATAATTTTCTTCAACGGTATCAAGAGCTCTAGGCATGAATAACTTCCCTTCAGAAATATATGAGGAAAATATTGTATTGAAATAATTCAATCTGTATCGGCATGAGGAATAAGCGAGAATTCCGTATTCCATAATCTCTCCTCTCCTCTCTCTCTCTCTCTCTCTCTCTCTCTCTCTCTCTCTCTCTCTCTCTCTCCCTTTGAAACAAATCCCTTGCTGCTATAGCTTTCAACCCTTCTGCCCTCTTGTCATTCAACAGTTTTCTTGAGTTAAGCGCTTAGTCAGTTAACGTTAGGAATATCCATCTTAGAAATGATAAAGAAGAAGCACAAGAGAAGAACAATAAAATGGGAGAATGGCAAATGAAAGAAGGATATCATTTTAACTCGAGGCAAACGTGAATCATTTAACCCATTTGAATATTCACTTCGTTAACCATAAAACTTTAAAGAGCGTCACGAAATTCTACTTAACCACCATCTCGGTTTAATTAGCATCGGCGTTACGAAGCAATAATTCAACTTTTAATCTCTTCCTATCAGTGGCGAAAACTGTTAACCTATTATTCCCCTGATGATTATTGATAGGGTGGGATATCAAAGACCGCGGCTTTGGATAATGGCCGTCGATTAGACTGGCTTCATAAAGCGAATAGTTTAATATAAAAAAAATTAATCTTCCTTAAAGTCACTTGGCGAAGGTCATGCACGTGAGAAGCATATTCGGCTACAAACTCCGACTGAGGTACACAAAGACGGGGGGGAGGGGGGGGGGGCGTGTTACAAAATTAGGGTATCTGCTAAAGAGCTCATCAGTCACGCAACTACCATTTATGATCTAAATAAGAAAGTTTTAATTGCGAATGCTTGGTAAAGTGCTTGAATACTTTTGTACCGACGGTGATTTTAGGATGGATTCTAACAAGAATCTACTAACTGAGATTTGAGTTAATTCGAGGGTCTCGTGATTTAAGTCAGATATATTTCTCTTTTTTTTGTAGTGAATGGTTATAAGAAATATAAAAGATATGAATATAATGAAATAATTGACGAATTCATAATGTATATGAAAATATAAAAGGCCTTTCTTGTCTGCACAGTTACCTTTCCCTCTATGAATCAAATGTATTAGTTTGACCTTTAGGTAGTAAAAGGACTTATGGGTTAGGCTTTTAAAAGTAAACAAAAGTGGTCTTAATGCTCTATTTAAAAGTCATTACAGAAAGAACAT
The DNA here is from genome assembly GCF_036898095.1 of Palaemon carinicauda. Taxonomy (NCBI): domain Eukaryota; kingdom Metazoa; phylum Arthropoda; class Malacostraca; order Decapoda; family Palaemonidae; genus Palaemon; species Palaemon carinicauda. The sequence goes on from NC_090746.1 coordinate 76,350,471, forward strand.
AAAGTAAAATTAAGCTGTGAAAAAGTTACAAAATATTGGGGAAAAGTTTTATCAATGGATCTTTTAACAAGTGGATCAAATGTCGACATATTTCTATTTATATGAGATGATTTAGGAACTAATGATAATCATCGAATACAAAGAAAAATTTTTAGGATTATGATAATTTTTTTACTATTTGGATACCAGATGCTTCATAAATGTATATATATATATATATATATATATATATATATATATATATATATATATATATATATATATGAATATAAATGCGTATGTGTATATGTGTATACATATACATTTGTATATAATTCAATTTATGTATATATATATATATATATATATATATATATATATATATATATATATATATTTATATATATATATATATATATATATATATATATATATATATATATATATATATATATATATACATCCATTGTATATATACATATATACATGCACATATATCTGCATATAAATATTCATATATATATATATATATATATATATATATATATATATATATATATGTGTGTGTGTGTGTGTGTGTGCATACATAATATTGTATATATGTATATATATATATATATATATATATATATATATATATAAATATATATATATATATATATATATATATGTGTGTGTGTGTGTGCATGATAGTACTATATATATATATATATATATATATATATATATATATATATATATATATATATATATATATATCTATATATATATATATATGTGTGTGTGTGTGTGTGTGTGCATACATAGAACTATATATGTATATATACATATATATATAAATATATATATGTATGTGTATATATATGGATATATATATATATATATATATATATATCTATATATATATATATATATATATATATATATATATAGACATATACATAGACATATACATATATATATATATATATATATATATATATATATATATATATATATATATATATATATATCCACACACACACACATATATATATACATATATATATATATATATATATATATATATATATATATATATATATATATATATCCACAAACACACACACACACATATATATATATATATATATATATATATATATATATATATATATATATATATATATATATATATATATATACTGCATTACTGCATATATACGTCACAGTTAGTTAATATAACGGTGGTCATTGAAAGTATACATTTTCATCATCTTCATTATTATTATCATTATTATAATTGTTATATATATATATATATATAAAGTAGTAGTTTTAGTAGTAGTAAAAGTAGTAGCAGGAGTCTTCTGAAACATGGCGTAAAATCAACAACTTTCTATTACTAGCACGGTAAGAGAGAGAGAGAGAGAGAGAGAGAGAGAGAGAGAGAGAGAGAGAGAGAGAGAGAGAGAGAGAGAGAGAGAGCTGGAAGGACTATTCCATTTGTATGATGAGCATTTACAAAATTTGAGCTAATACACTTTAGTGTCCATTAAAGCTTTGGCTTAGAGTGGATGTTATTAAGGGAACTTTATTGGTGTCGGTTTAGTATGTGGCCTACCTTCCGAATGTGGCCTACGAAATTCTATCTCTGTTTTAGTAATTGGACTACCTTGGAAAGTTATATATACATATATATATATATATATATATATATATATATATATATATATATATATATATATATATATATATATATATATATATAGATTGTAGATGGTATAAAAAAATCACGGATTTGCTGGTTTAGTAAGTCATTGTTTATATTAACTTGTTGCTGTCTATGGAAATGAAAATTTAAGTGGTAAAGTAATTACGGAATTGCTGGTTTATTAAGTAACATTTTTATAATTACCTGTTTCCTTTTATGGAAATGTAAGGAAAACGTCCTACAACGCTTGCAGTAATATTATCATCTTTGTATATATTTTTCTGTACATATTATTTATTCAGTCCGGCGCAGAATCATCTATCCTTCACTTCTATACACATTTCATTATCATATGTCAAGCGCGGGCTTTCATATTTATTGTAATGTTAATTGTAAAATCCACAAATGCCCCGCATTTTCTCACCTGTTCACGGTCGGTCAATCACCTTACTACCTTGCCGTCCGCACAGGTCAATGTACTTTACCCGTGTCAGAAATAAAGCATCACTCGTCTATGGTCTGTCATCTGAAACCCCTAAGTCTTTACAAAGAAACGTTGATACTAATTACCCAAAGGGAGGTGGAGTGGAAGTTGGTTCAGTAATTCACTCCGACGAGTGGCCTGCTTATGGCCAACTTCTGCATTTAGGATTTAAACATCAAACTGTTAACCATCAGCACCATTATGTTGACCCTGTTACTCTGATGCTCATTCGCAAAGAATTTAAAGGTCTTGGCTTGAAAGCAAATTCAACACTAGGAAGAAAAGGCGCGGAGTTCCAATTCATCATTTCCAAGGGCATCTTGATGAATACTGGTGGCGATATTCAAAGGGAGATGATACCGACTTATTTAGATACATTCTTGATGATATCAA
>NC_090746.1:76360519-76368019 GCF_036898095.1 Palaemon carinicauda
ACGGACAGGTACTCATAAAAAGCAAAGACGACCCACTCCAGTTAATCTGGTGCCCTAAATCCCTAAGGTGAATGAAAATCCCCGAGTTTTCATACCCATATCTAACAGATCTTTTGTGTTCGGATAATCTTTGAGATAGCGAACGGCCAGTTTGCCCAACGTACACTTGTTCACAATCCCTACATGGTACTTTGTAAACGCCGGATTCTATCTCTCTTTTATTTTGATAAACATTAATAAGGGCGCTTCCTATGGTCTTTGGATATGAAAAAACAAAGGGGTTCTCAGTTTTGATATGATTTGTTATATTTTTAATACCTTCTATATATGGGAGTTTTATCTTATTTTTTAAATCTCTTTGGTTAGTAACATCATGATCTTTATAATATATCGTGTTGGCTTTGTTGATGGCCTTTTCTATGACATACGTCGGGTAGAATAGCTGGGCGAGTTGTTTACGGATGATTTCAAATTCTTTATTTAGGTAGGCTGGGGAACAGATTCTCAAACCTCTAAGAAATAGATTGCAAGCTACTCCAATTTTTACAGAAATGTCGTGATAACTAAAGAAATGAATGTAGGAAATAGAGAAAGTTGGTTTTCTATACACAGTGAAATTATACCCCGTCGATTCCCTTATAATTAGTATGTCCAAAAAAGCTAATTTTCCATCTTTTTCCCATTCAGTTTTAAATTTTATGCTAGGGACTAGGGAATTTAGATTATTGAAAAATATATTGAAATCTCCCCAGCTATCATCCCAATATGTGAAAATGTCATCAACATAGCGTTGCCAAACCATGTTCGTAGGTTTAATTGTTGTTAAAATTTCTGTTTCAAACAGAAATTTTAACAACAATTAAACCTACGAACATGGTTTGGCAACGCTATGTTGATGACATTTTCACATATTGGGATGATAGCTGGGGAGATTTCAATATATTTTTCAATAATCTAAATTCCCTAGTCCCTAGCATAAAATTTAAAACTGAATGGGAAAAAGATGGAAAATTAGCTTTTTTGGACATACTAATTATAAGGGAATCGACGGGGTATAATTTCACTGTGTATAGAAAACCAACTTTCTCTATTTCCTACATTCATTTCTTTAGTTATCACGACATTTCTGTAAAAATTGGAGTAGCTTGCAATCTATTTCTTAGAGGTTTGAGAATCTGTTCCCCAGCCTACCTAAATAAAGAATTTGAAATCATCCGTAAACAACTCGCCCAGCTATTCTACCCGACGTATGTCATAGAAAAGGCCATCAACAAAGCCAACACGATATATTATAAAGATCATGATGTTACTAACCAAAGAGATTTAAAAAATAAGATAAAACTCCCATATATAGAAGGTATTAAAAATATAACAAATCATATCAAAACTGAGAACCCCTTTGTTTTTTCATATCCAAAGACCATAGGAAGCGCCCTTATTAATGTTTATCAAAATAAAAGAGAGATAGAATCCGGCGTTTACAAAGTACCATGTAGGGATTGTGAACAAGTGTACGTTGGGCAAACTGGCCGTTCGCTATCTCAAAGATTATCCGAACACAAAAGATCTGTTAGATATGGGTATGAAAACTCGGGGATTTTCATTCACCTTAGGGATTTAGGGCACCAGATTAACTGGAGTGGGTCGTCTTTGCTTTTTAAGAGTACCTGTCCGTACAGAAGGAAAATCCTGGAATCAGCCATCATAAATCAATCAAACACAATGAACCTATGTGGGGGCCAATGGAAAGCTGACACAGTGGACAATACTCTTCTCAACCCTATCATTAAGAAGATAATCCACGGAGACCGACCACCAGACATGCATCAGAGGTCAAGACTTCCTCCAAGCGGCTCAACAATAAGAACACGCACCTGAATGTAGTTAAATTTGGCTAATCCTTCCAGCAATTATAACAACTATAGAACAATTGAACACACCCTTTTGCTTTCATATATAAACCGTCACTCTCCACTGTAATTCTCACTTTTACCTTACATCCTGAAGAGGGTCGATGTTTATTGACCGAAATATAGTGTGATTTATTCATATTTCCTGTGTTTCTTTTATGGGCCTTTTTGAAAAAACATGTTAAACTGTTCGATTACAGTTATAAATAAGACATATATATATATATATATATATATATATATATATATATATATATATATATATATATATATATATATATATATATATATATCTTTATAGGTATAGGTTCGAACCTCTGCTTGCCAGACACTGTTATTATAAATGAATTTCGAGTAGACATTCATTCCCAAGGTAGAATTTGATATTAAATGCCATAGTGGTTGATTATTACATTGACTAAAATCACGAGTGTTAGTTTTATATATATATATATATATATATATATATATATATATATATATATATATATATATATATATATATATATATATATTTGTGTATGTGAGTGTGTGTTTGTGTGTGCGTGCATATGCAACAACAACAACACCTGTAACAACAACAAATGGAGCCGTTTCTAGTCCACTACAGGACAAAGGCATCAGACATGTCCATTCATGTCTGTCATTTGATCAGTTTTCACGATATCCAGTGCAATTTGGTGATGGTGGAAGACTTTTGTCTGACCGCTCACAACAAACCAACCTAGTATGGATGGCCATGAGTAGTACAGCTTTGCTGATGATGGCAATACGCAAAACCTTCACCAGGTCAAGGTACCCCCAATCAGAAAGGGTAATCATTCAATTATGTCCGATCAAAATACAGATTTACTCTCCATATATTTCACGGCAATAATAAAATGACTGATGAATTACGCCCATAGCCATTTCATTTGGAAATTGAATTTAATGATGGCAATATATAATCGTTGTTTGTGATGGGATTTTAGACCAACTGATTTTTCCTTCTATATTTTCGAAATATATTTATGAAAAGTAATTATCTGGATAAACATTAATAGGATGTATTCATTAGTACTTGCTTTCAATGTTACGGGAAAAAGAACTAGAATGCTATAAATTGAATTTATTAGTTAACTAGAGTGGTACTCAGTAGAGCGCAGACCTCCGCCGCAGCAGCTTATTTCTCGACCTTTTTCTCCACCTTGACCTTAAAATGTATCAATTGGCGTGGATTTTCAAACACACAAATATGAACAAAGTTTGAAATCTCTGTGACAACAATGTCCAAGCTTATGGCTGATTATGTGACTTGGACATTTTGCTTGACCATGACCTTGATCTTGACCTTCCAAACTGTAATTATTTCCAGCATTTTACATAACTGTTAATCCCTGCAAATGTCATTACTCTACAATTCAAATTGCGGCCAGGAAGCTGTTCACAAACAAACACACACACCCACATACACAAACAGGGGTGAAAACATAACCCTCTTCCAACTTTGTTGACGGAGATAATAAGTTACAATAAGATTGTAATTCCTTCATTCGAGGATTTCAGTTATCTACTATTTTTATTATACCGATAGGTGTAAAAACAACATAAATATTTGTTTAATATTAAATTCATTTTATATCTTGTGCAATATAATCAATTCCTTTGCTGAAGGATTTTCAGTTATTTACTATTTTCATTATAATGATAGCTGTAAATACAAAAAAAAAATTATCCCTAATATTAAGAAAATATACTCAAATAATGTAATTCACTGTATAACTCGTGTAATGTAATCAAAAACTAAAGTACGCTACGATTCTAATTCCTTGTTTTGAGAATCTTCAGTTATTTAGTTTATTATATCATACTATATTATATTATATTACATTATATTGCTGTAAATACTATGGAAATTTATGCTTGATAGTAAAAATTCAACTGGCAAAATGAAATTCGGTGTACAACTCGCGTAATATAATTCCATGGAAAAACAATTCCAACACAACATTCTACGGAAAGTGGTCGAAAAAGTTGAAATTAGTCGCATCGTGAGACCTTTTGTAGTCAGACTTCAAAAGGAGAGATTGATTATTGACTAACCTTTGAACTTAGATTAGAAAGAACTTTTATGTGGAGTTGGTAAAAAAAAAAAAAAAAAAAAAAAGTTTCAATAATGGCGTGTCAATGATTTCGTCGGCTAATTACTTTTTTTTTTTTTTTTTTGCAAACTTTGTCGTTCGATCAAGGTCTATAAAACCGTTACTGCTATTATCACAAAACGGTTTAAATTATTTTTCCCTGTTGAAGTCCTTGGGCTTATAGTATCTTGCTTTTCCAACTTGGGTTGTAGCTTGGCTAGTAATAATAATAATAATAATAATAATAATAATAATAATAATAATAATAATAATATTATAACGAAAGGCCATCAAAGACAAGGAATAGATGAATCATATTTTAGAACCCTTTAAGATACTTATAGGGGAAGTACAGTAAATGTAAAACTACATAAAGATAGTGAGAAAATTCTGATTGAGAAAGGAATTAGACAGGGAGACCCTATTTCTCCTGAATTATTCACAGCATGTCTAAAAGAAGTTTTAAAAAATTTAGATTGGAAAAATGTAGGAATCAACATTAATCACTTACATAAAGTTTTGCTATATCTAAGGAAAGAAAAATGAGAATTAAATTTAAGAAAGAAAATAAACACTCCTTTAATAAGAGAAAAATCTGATCAGTTTAATTTAGCAATATAAAATAGGTACTCCCAGCTACATGATGAAATGGAAGCGGATAAGGAGGAAATGAACAGTAATTCTACTAAATTTATATTAGGATTAGCACAAGAGATAGGTGGAAAAGTTCCCCCCCCCCACAAAAAAAAATCAATGAAAACTACCAGAAAAGACCAAAAAAAGTAATAAAGAAAAGATTGGAAATGAGGGTAAAATCCAAAAGGTGGAATAGAATTAGCTGAACTAACCCAAACAATAAACAAACTAAAAACCCAAGATATTTGTAAACACAATCAGAACAAAATTGAGAAAACACTAAAGAAAGGAAAAAGCATCAACATGATGAAAAGAAGACTTGGAACAGGATGACAATAGACATTTGCCTTAAATGATGAAAATGAAATTATCAACAATAGAGATCGAGTAATAAGAATTGCAGAGGGTTTTTATCCAATTTTATACAATACTGGTATAAGACATAACACTGTCAATGGAAATAATGAAAACCCTGACCCGGTACCAACCGTAGCAGTAGAAGAAGTAAAGAAAGCATTAAAAGGCATGAAAACACGCAAGGCAGTCGGAGAAGATGACCCAACCATTGATTTAATAATAGATGGAGGAGATTTCATAATAGTAAAACTGGCTGAACTTTACACAAAATATCTGCAAGCATTGCTCTATACTTACAGCTTGGAAAAACTTTATAAAAAAGGGAGACATTAAAGACCTGTAATATAACCGCCAAATAAGATTACTCTCGGTAATATATAGAATATTTACAAAGATCGTATTAGGCCGAATAGAAAGACAGCTTCACTTTAATTAACCAAGAAAGCAGGCAGACTTTAGATGTGAGTATTCAATAACTGGCCATATCCATGTAATTTACCAGCTAATGGTAAAATCAACAGAGTATGAAAAACCACCACATATGGCGTTTATGGACTGGGAGAAAGCTTTTGATTCTTCCAAACCTAAGGAGCAATGAAAGCCCTTCAAAGAAAGGAATATATGGATCTTATGTTAGAATACTTAAAGATATCAATATAGGATGTACAGCAGGCCTAAAACTACATAAAAATAGTGAGAAAATACAAATCAAGAAAATAGGTAGAAACAGAGACTCCATCGCTCCGAAATTATTCACAGCATGTAAAGAAGTTTTTAAACATTTACATTGGGAAAATGTATAGTGAATCATGGGAGGAATTGCAAAAGAGGATAGAAGATTTTAATTCAAAATGCAGAAATATAGGACTGAAAATCAATATGAGTAAAACTAAAATAATCTTCAATGAAGAAGCAGAGACATCAAAAAGAGTTAGAGATTGTTATTGAACATACGTACATAGGGCAGACAATAAGTTTTTACCCAGGAGACCGAAATTAAAAGAAGGATAAACATGGGATGGAGGGTTGTTGGAAAACAAAATAAGATTATAAAAAATAAAATGCCACTTTCTCTGAAAAGAAAAGTATTTAACGAGATGGTCCTACCAGTATTAACTTATGCATCAGAAACTTGAAGGCTCACTAAAACCTTATAACAGAAGCTAATTACAACTCGGATAGCTATGGAAAGAATAATGATGAGAATGACACTAAGAGACATAAAAAGAGCAACATGAATGCGAGAACAAACTAAAGTAGAGGATATTCTAATATGTAAGAAAAGGAAATGGACGTGGCAGGACAGATAAGGAGAATGAGAGATAATAGATGGACATTAAGAATAACAGAATGGGTCGCTAGAAACTATAATAGAAGGAAGGGAAGGCGATGAATTGACGAACTAAGAACGTTTGCGGGTGTGGACTGGCATAGAAAGAGCATAAACAGACGCAAGTGGAAGACGTCTGAGGCCTTTTTCTGCAGTAGAGTAGTAACGGCTGATGTTATATATATATCATCATCATCATCATCTATAATTATACTTGCGAATGTGCATATTTTAGTATCAATAGCTCGACAAAAACAAAAGTAATGGTAGCAAAATGACAATTACAATGATAGTAATAGTAATAATAATAATGATAATAATAATCATTATCATCATCATAGCGGAATTGTCCATAACTTAGTTTTTCATCATCTAAAATAAACGTTTGATTTTCAAGACTTATCTGTACTGCTTATCAATTATCAAAACTAAACTAATGAGACTGCTATTGGAGTTCTTTGAATATAAATACTAAAAATTACGAATTCTACGAGTAAAAATAGAAATGACGCTGACCTTTGGAACCCCTTTCAAATCTTTGCACACAAAATTTCTTCTGAACCTCCTGCTATATTGCATTCAGATCTTTTCAGACTGTACCATCCTGTACATAGTACTAGGTATTATTATTATTATTATTATTATTATTATTATTATTACATACTAAGCTACAACCCTAGTTAAAAAAGCAGGATGCTAAGAGCACAGGGGTTCCAACAGGGAAAATAGCCCAGTGAGGAAAAGAAGCAAGGAAAATTAAAATATTTAAAAACAATAACATTAAAATATTTCCTATATAATTATAAAAACTGTAACAAAACAAGAGAAAGAGAAATAAGATAAAATAGTGTGCCCAATTGTACCCTCAAGCAAGAAAACTCTAACCTAAGACAGTGGAAGACCATGGTACAGAGGCTATGGCACTACACAAGACTAGAGAACAATGGTTTGATTTTGGAGTGTCCTAGAAAAGCTCTTTACCATAGCTAAAGAGTTTCTTGTACCCTTGCCAAGAGGAAAATGGCCCCTGAAGAATTACAGCAGTTAAACCCCATCATAAGACTCAACACTACAGAGTAATCTAGATGTTTTAATCCTGCTCTGACCCGATTGTGAAATGATCATCCTAATTAGGCAGTTGAATCGG